>NC_074672.1:1927423-2227423 GCF_029448725.1 Salvelinus fontinalis | reverse complement strand
CTCTGAGGGGTTTTCTGTTTGAGTGAAATATGAAATAATTATGGTTTGAAGTATAAGTGCAGTTTTGAAAATATATACTTAATTGTTTTAAAACTGAACATTTTAATACTTATGGATGCATGTCTTACCTTGCTTCAAAGTAGCCTATTAGATCTCCGCTCTTTAAAAAGTTACATTGAAAATGTTAATCTGACACATGAAAGTGTTTTCCCACTAATTGCATTATGGAACAAACATTTACACCTAGCCTACTGCCTTTTTGTGCATTGCTGCGCTTACAATGTAAAGAAATAATAGTTGATTAACATTTTAAGCTAAACGTTCTGATCTGTTGCTTCAGACTCATTGCTTTTAAAAAAAAGGTACAGTATATATATATATTATTTTTTTTCTTTTATGTGGCCTAGACCTACTGGGTGTATGAATTTAGGCTCCATCATCCCACAACTGTCCCAAAGTCTGTTTGGAATAGGCCATTTCTTTCGACAAGCTGACCAAAAGAATAAGTAGCCTAAACTTTGATACTAGATGGACATAGGCTAGTAATTTTACTGTTCGTTACTCGTCTTGTTGGCTGAGGAAAAGTAAATGTGGACAGTGAAATCTAACATGTTCAAAGTGCACGTCGGGATTCACTAAGGACCGCAAATCGTTGTTGCATCCTCGACTTGAATGCATCCTCTGCTAACAGGAATTACCATATTCTAAAATGTGATGTCTGTCATTCTGAGCACCATGGGTGGACGCCCTAATCGGGTTACGCACCCAAAGCATATGGGTCCGGTAAATTTCTCAAATGTCGCCGGTCAAATGTCTGGTGCCACATTCTCCTAACGGAAACCATGCAGTATAGGCATACAGCAGAATTCAATTCTTAATACATTCTTAGTTGACCTACACATGGTAAGTCATTAAGAGTACAGCTACAAATTCCCGAATTGACTGAAATGTATTCAAATGTACCCCTTCCCAGCTATACACCTACACAATATCAATGACTTATCTAACCCACTCATTTCAAAAGAACGACCGTTGAAATGAAAAATGAACTGCTCCATTTTAAACTAAGTACTCTAGCAAGCACTTCCCTCTCTGACTGTTGTGTGATAGTCTACTCAACTATTATCACACTCTTCATTCATATTACCCACACTCGATCGGCATCCCCCGGTGATGAATGTGTTCATTTTTCCCCTTCCAGAAGCTTGTGTGGAAGTCGAAGATAAATAAAAGAGGGGAAGGTAAAACGCAGGGCAGGAAAAGAAACAGTGCTAGAGTGATGCTTCTTGTTGGAAAGGCCCTTGAGAAGGGCATTCAATCAATACATTGCTGGGTGTACACCATCATTAGAGAGGGCGCTTCTCTGTTCATTTATCGACGAGACGTGCACCTGACCACTTCCTGTAAACAACCACTCAGTATAGTATTCAGACCCCTTGACTATTTCCACCTTGTTACGTTACAGCAATTTGCACACAATACCCCATAATGACAAAGCAAAAACAAGATGTTAAAAAAAAAAAAAAGCAGGGGGCCTCCCAAGTGGAGCAGTAGTCTAAGGCACTGCATCGCAATGCTAGGAGGTGTTACAGAACCGGGTTCAAACCCGGGCTGTGCCACAACCGGCCATGGCCGGGAGTCCAAAAGGACGGCGCACAATAGGCCCAGCGTCGTCCGTGTTAGGGGAGTCTGGCCAGGGGGTCTTTACTTGGCTCATCGCGCTCTAGCAGCCCCTTGTGGCGGGGAGGGTTCCCTCAGGCTGACCTCGGTAGCCAGTTGAACAGTGTTGTTTCCTCCGGCACACTGGTGCGGCAGGTTTCCGGGTTAAGCTGGCGGGTGTTAAGGAGTGCAGTTAGGCGGGTCATGTTTCGGAGGACGCATGACTCCACCGTCGCCTCTCCCGAGCCCGTTGGGGAGTTGCAGCAATGAGACATGATCGAAATTGGGGAGAAAAAGGGTGGAATAAAATACCAAAATATTAAATTATTTAAAAAAAACAGAAAATACCATATCTACATTAGCATTCAGACCCTTTACTAAGAGACTCGAAATTGAGCTCAGGTGCATCCTGTTTCCATTGATCATCCTTGAGATGTTTATACAATTTGTGGTAAATTCAATTGATTGGACATGATTTGGAAAGGAACACACACACACACACCTGTCTATATGAGGTCCCACAGTTGGCAGTGCATGTCAGAGCAAAAAACCAAGCCACGAGGTCGAAGGAAGTGTCAGCAGAGCTCCGGGACAGGATTGTTACGAGGCACAGATCTAGAGAAGGATACCAAAACAATTCTGCAGCATTGAAGGTCCCCAAGAACACAGTGGCCTCCATCATTCTTAAATGGAAGAAGTTTGGAACCACCAAGACTCTTCCTAGAGCTGTCTGCCCGGCCAAACTGAGCAATCGGGGGAGAAGGGCCTTGGTCAGGGAGGTGACCAAGAAGCCGATGTTCACTCTGACAGAGCTCCAGAGTTCCTCTGTGGAGATGGGAGAACCTTCCAGAAGGACAATCATATCTGTAGCACTCAAACAAATCAGGCCATTATGGTAGAGTGGCCAGACAGAAGCCACTCCTCAGTAAAAGGCACACAACAGCATGCTTGGAGATTGATTATGAGAAACAAGATTCTCTGGTCTGATGAAACCAAGATTGAACTCTTCGGCCTGAATGCCAAGCGTCACGTCTGGAGGAAACCTGGCACCATCCCTACGGTGGTTACAGCATCATGCTGTGGGGATGTTTTTCAGCGGCAGGGACTGGGAGACTAGTCAGGATCAAGGGAAAGATGAATGGAGCAAAGTAAAAAGAGATCCTTGATGAAAACCTGCTCCAGAGCACTCAGGACCTCAGACTGGAGCAAAGGTTCACCTTCCAACAGAACAACAACCCTAAGCACACAGACAAGACAATGCAGAGGTGACTTCGGGACAATGTCCTTGAGTGGCCCAGCCAGAGCCCAGACTTGAACCCGATCGAAGGTCTCTGGGCAGACCTAAAAATAGCTGTGCAGCTACGCTCCCCATCCAACCTGACAGAGCTTGAGAGGATCAGCAGAGAGGAATGGGAGAAACTCCCCAAATACAGGTGTGTCAAGCTTGTAGCATTATACCCAAGAAGACTCGAGGCTGTAATCACTGCCAAAAGTGCTTCAACTGAGTAGAGGGTCTGAATACTTATGTAAATGTGATATTTTATTTTTAATACATTTGCAAACATTTCTATAAACCTGTTTTGTCGTTATGGGGTATTGTGTAGATTGATGAGGGGGGAAAAAACAATGTAATCAATTTTAGAGTAAAGCTGTAACGTAACAAAATGTGGAAGAAAGCAAAGGAGTCTGAAAACTTTTCTAATGCACTGTAGCGTAATGGTTTAACCAACTATTGTGTACTCGAATAAAGGTAGGAGGGATGTTACCTGGTATGTTTATTAAAACAGCCTCATGGATTTTTTTTATTGTGCTCGATGCGTTTGTGGTGAGACTAGGCTAGCAACTACTACCAATGAGTCGGCTGCTACTACTAGATGCGAGTGCATCTCTGTTGCCCACAGGAATCTTTAGATGACCACATGAATCAAGTTAAGGTCAGAGAGTCAAAGGTTAACTGACCTCATTGATCATTTGGACAATCGTTCACTATAGTAATGACTTTGGGGATGTGTCAAAAGACACTGACAATAATAAAAAAATAAAAAAACGCCTGTAGAGTGTAGAAATCAGGATTTGATATAGAGCAATGGGAGTAGATAAGATCTCGCCCCTCGACAGTTTTTATTCCTGAGGGATAGGGAGGGATGGTGGAATGAGCTCCCCTGCTCCGCGGATGCTGTTTGAAGTGGAGCGGTTGAGTTTATCTTCGGATTGGGGGGGAGGGTGTGTGCGCGCGTGCGGTTGCGCGCGTGCATGTTGGTCGCTATATGTCATTTCAGCAAGCAGTGACACCCAACATCTCAGATTGTCCTAAAATAATCTATGTAACAGAAACAGCATTCCAGAAACATTTTGTTGAAATATCATTTGATCACGTGAGAAATTAAGCCAATTGATTTCACCCAAATTGGCCATTTTAATTGATAGAATATTCAATAAATATAGTAGCTAACATCCAATATGGACTAAACTTTGAGTAAGACCCGAGGAATCTTAAAGAAGTGGTCTAAAGCCATGCACGGACCCCCCACGACAATCCCACCCTAACAACGAGTATATAGTATCCATTCTCTATGTTTGACAAGTAGTACGGCGCTGCAGCTCAAAGTATTGTTTCTTCACCAATGTAATGTATTCTCAGTGAATTGTGACAATGTTTTTGTCCCCCGTTCAGAGAAATTAGTCATTGAAGTTGTTTGGTTTAAATCACCTAATAGCAGGAACAGCAACATCTAGTAGTCAGAACCTGGCAAAATATCAGGATGTAGGATGGGACAAACTCAACCAATTTTTCTGAACAGAAAAAAAATAAAACATCAAATTCACTGAGAATACATTACATAGGATGAAGAAACAAAATGGGGTGGCAGGTAGCCTAGAGGTTAGAGCGAAAGGTTGTTGGATCGAATCCCCGAGCTGACGAGGTAAAAATCTGTCATTCTTGCCCCTGAGCAAGGGAGTTAACTCACTGTTCCCCGGGCGCTGAATCAAATGTATTTATATAGCCCTTCTTACATCAGCTGATATCTCAAAGTGCTGTACAGAAACCCAGCCTAAAACCCCAAACAGCAAGCAATGCAGGTGTAGAAGCACGGTGGCTAGGAAAAACTCCCTAGAAAGGCCGAAGACATGGATGACGAATAAGGCAGCCCCCCGCATCTCTCGGATTCAGAGGGGTTGGGTTAAATGCGGAAGACACATTTCAGTTGTACAACTGACTAGGTATCCCCCTTTCTCTTTTCTCCAATACTCCGAGCCGCAGCTCCATACTACTTGTCAAACATAGAACACTGATAATATAAACACGTGTTGTTGGGGTGGGTTTGGCATGGGGGAAATCACTGGGTGGCTTTTGCCCATTTATTAGGATTCCTCAAGTCGAACTCATTGTCAGAAAAGAATAAAGAAAAGGTTTGGTCCAAATCAGATATTAGGTATTTTATGAATCCTATTAGTAAAAATGCAAAAATTACCAATTTGGGTGTAATGAATTAGCTTCATTTATCAGAGATCAAATTATATTTCAACTAAATTATCGTATGTTTCTAACAGATATGATTTCAGAACAATCTGAGTCGTCGAAATCCTCTTTCTTTTGCTTTTTGAGGTGTAAAGACTGTGTGTGTGTGTGTGTGTGTGTGTGTGTGTGTGTGTGTGTGTGTGTGTGTGTGTGTGTGTGTGTGTGTGTGTGTGTGTGTGTGTGAGCCTGAAGCAGGTGGGGATTTGGGATGTGGACAAATTACTCAGGAGAAGACAAATAGCTTTAGCAGGAGGGCAAGTGACATTCATGTTTCATGTGGTTATGGACGATGACCCCTGGGGGTCAGAGTGCAAATGAGGAAGAGGTCCATTCCAGCACATGTGCTAACCCTGAAACCTGACCCAATCCAAATAGGCCTCTGACTGTCACAAACACAGTGAGGAAGACCGAACATCCTCCACAGTGCATTCCTCCCCTCGGACCGCGAAGGTTGAGTGCCCAAAATACCCAGGAAGAGAGTGGTTGAGTGGTGTGGATGTTGTTAAGAGGCTTCCTGCCCTGTGTTCACTCCAGGCTCCTGAGGAAAGAGGCTCGTTTATACTGTTTGCAACAGCTTTGTGGTAATAATATACCGAGCCCCTGCTACTGCAAGTAGCATGCTCAGTCAAGTGAAACTTTGCCTGGAAGAACACACACTCTTCGGCAGCTAATGACACAGAGAGACAACGCAACTGAGCAGACGCAAGGTTTCAGGAACAGGGGAGGAGGGAGTGAGGAAGGAAGGGAGCGAGCGAGGGATGATCTGGATTGCTGCCGAGGAACAGAAGAGGCAGGAGAGGAGAGGGTACCACCCCTAGCCATGGAAGCAGCAGGTGGTTATGCAATGTACACAAAACAGAGGACTGCAATCAGGCACAAGGTGCATGCATAAAATCGGACACTAACGCAAAACAACGGACACGGGTGAGAAATGGAGAAGGGAAAAAAAGGACAAAAAAAAGGATTTAAAAAAAAGTCACAGCACAGACACCCCCCGGGGAAAAGAGGGAGAGAGCACAGTGCCGAGGCCACATCAGTGGCGATTTGGACAGGGGGATGAAATAGAAGGGATAAAAATAGCAGTCGTACCTTCATCCGTGGCTGTATAGAGTCATCTGTTCAGCCAAGCAGAGGCACATGGGAGGGTAAAGCGGTGACGGCGAGTAAATACGCTGTCCGACACGGTAAAAACATCATTACGCCGGACGGAGGGAAACGAGTATAGCCGATAAAAGTTGAAGGATAACGAGTGGTGGCGACTACTATTATAGTACTGCACACATTTCACACCCTCTCGTAGCATTGTTCCCCATTGTCCTTTTCTTCGTGTGGTACATTACCACACACTCATTTGAAAGCTGTAAGAGCAGAGCACATGCTTGTTATTAGTCGGATATTTCCTGGAAAAGCATGTTGTCCTTGGAAAGGCAGGCAATTAGTCAGTTGCGTCAATGCTGCCCCCCCCCCCCCCCGCGCCTAAAGTTGAACAGAATCATTCAAGTGTTGAAATGTATTTTCATTGTACAGAGAAAAAAAATTACCTATAGACTACATAACATAGGCTTAGTAAAGACGAAAGCGAATAATGGTGGGTATTATTAGTGCCTATACCTACAATGTATGTGCACAGACTAACACAACTCTTCACATGACACAGCAACTGTTGAGATCTCCACACGCACAGCAAATGGCATAAATAAAATGTTGACTTGACTCACTCATTCTCCACACGAGTAAGGGCTATATAAAATGTTCATGGGCCTAATACAGCAGAGGAAGCCCTGTCATGAATTTCTCCTCTCTTGTGGCTATCTGAAGAACTTGCGTTTTTATGTACCTTAGCTCTGCTCTATCGGGGTCTTTGTCATCATTAATCAAGTGTCCTCTAACAAAAACACAGAACCAGATGAGAGACAAAGGGAAGAGAAGACGGGAAGAGACAGAGGGGTGGACTCGATCTGAGCTGGGTAAGGAGGAACAGAGGTGGGAGCAATGTACCCTTTATACTGCACCCGTGCGAGGATGCATAGTATCCCCAAGACTGCAGGCTAGAGCACCAACCGGTTGATCTCCAAGGCATTCCTAGTCGATCGCAAAACATTTCTGTAAAAAAAACAACAACGATGAAGCCTTGTTCCTATTTTTTTTTAAAGTCTCAGGCTCTTGGCGGTAGGTGCAGGAGATAAAAGCTGCCCTACGCGCCGGGTAGGTGAACTGTTGCCATTTTGAACCATTTCATGTGTCTAAAAGTACAAACTCTGCCTTCCCGACGGGCACGGAGAGCAAATCTGGCTTACTGCTGACCAATCGAATGGCTCAGATTACCTCTCTCGTATCGTCTGAGATTCCCAAAGATTGGAAAGCTGCTGCGTTCATCCCCCTCTTCAAAGGTGGCACTTTAGACCCAAACTGCTACAGACCTTTATCTATCCTACCCTGCGGTTAAGGTCTTCGAAAGCCAAGTTAACAAACAAATTACCGACCATTTCGAACCCACCTTACCTTCTCCACTATGCAACCTGGTTTCAGAGCTGGTCATGGGTGCACCTCAGCAACGCTCAAGGTCCTAAACGATATAACCGCAATCGATAAGAGAATACTGTGCAGCCGTATTCATCGACCTGGCCGAGGCTTTCGACTCTGTCAATCACCACATTCTTATTGGCAGACTCAACAGCATTGGTTTCTCAAATGACTGCCTCGCCTGGTTCACCAACTAGTTCTCAGATAAGAGTTCAGTGTGTCAAAACGGAGGGCCTGTTGTCCGGACCTCTGGCAGTCTATGGGGGTGCCACAGGGTTCAATTCTCGGGCCGACTCTCTTCTCTGCATACATCAATGATGTTAGTCTTGCTGCTGGTGATTCTCTGATCCACCTCTACGCAGACGACACCATTCTGTATACTTCTGGCCCTTCTTTGGACACTTAACAAACCTCCAGACAAGCTTCAGTGCCAGACAACTCTCCTTCCGTGGCCTCCAACTGCTCTTAAAATGCATGCTCTTCACCCGATCGCTGCCCGCACCTGCCCGCCAGTCCAGCATCACTACTCTGGACGGTTCTGACCTAGAATATGTGGACAACTACAAACACCAAGCTGTCTGGTTAGACTGTAAACTCTCCTTCGACTCACATTAACCTCTCTGGGATATGTGGGACACTACTAACTGGCCAACATCCAGTGAAAATGCAGAGTGCCAAATTCAAATAAATTACTATAAAAATTAAACTTTGATGAAATCACACATTCAATATACCAAATGAAAGCTACACTGTTGGCACTCCAATATGTCCCATAAACATCACAAATGGTCCTTTTGTTCGATTAATTCCGTCGATAAATGTCCATTTATTTGGCGCGTTTGATCCATAAAAACACCGGTTCCAACTTGCACAACAAAATATCTCAAAAGTTACCTGTAAGCTTCGTCCAAATATTTCAAACTACTTTTGTAATTCAACTTTAGGTATTTTTTAACGTAAATAATCGATAAAATTGAAGACGGGATATACTGTGTTCAATACCGGAGGAAAACAAAGTGTAGCTAGCTTTCAGGTCACGCGCTTCTAACAAAGAGTACACTTCCCTCTCGCCTCATTCTGAACAGTGTTACTTCTTAATTTCTCAAAGGAAAAAACTCAACCTATTTCTAAAGACTGTTGACATCCAGTGGAAGCGATAGGAACTGCAAGACGGTCCCTTAGAAATCTGGATGCCCAAAGAATTGAGTGACCTAAAAAAAAAAAAAAAATCGGAATGGTTTGTCCTCGGGGTTTTGCCTGCCAAATAAGTTGTGTTATACTCACAGACATGATTCAAACCGTTTTAGAAACTTCAGATTGTTTTCTATCAACATCTACTAATAATATGCATATCTTAAGTTCTGGGCCTGAGTAGCAGGCAGTTTACTTTGGGCACACTTTTCTTCCGGACGTGAAAATACTGCCACCTATCCCAGAGAAGTTAAGCATCTCCAATCCAAAATTAAATCTAGAATCGGCTTCCTATTTCGCAACTAAGCATCCTTCACTCATGCTAACAAACATACCCTCGTAAAACTGACCATCCTACCAATCCTCGACTTCGGCGATGTCATTTGTCACCAAAGCCCCATATACTACCCACTGCAACCTGTACGCTCTCGTTGGCTGGCACTCGCTTCATACTCATCGCCAAACCGACTGGCTCCAGGTCACCTACAAGTCTTTGCTAAGTAAAACCCCGTCTTATCTCAGCTCACTGGTCACCATAGCAGCACCCACCCGTAGCACACGCTCCAGCAGGTATATTTCACTGGTCATCCTCAAAGCCAACACTTCCTTTGGCCGCCTTTCCTTCCAGTTCTCTGCTACCAATGACTGGAATGAACTGCAAAAGTCACTGAAGCTGGAGGCTCATATCTCCTCACAAACTTTAAGCACCAGCTGTCAGAGCAGCTCACAGATCACTGCACCTGTACATAGCCCATCTGTAAACAGCACATCTACCTACCTCATCCCTATACTGTATTTATTTATCTTGCTCCTTTACACCCCAGTATCTCTACTTGCACATGCATCTTCTGCACATAAATCACTCCAGTGTTTAATTGCTATATTGTAATTACTTCGCCACCATGGCCTATTTATTGCCCTACCTCCCTTATATTACCTCATTTGCACACAATGTATAGACTTTTTTCTACTGTATGTTTGTTTATTCCATGTGTAACTCTGTGTTGTTGTATGTGTCGAACTGCTTTGCTTTATCTTGTCCAGGTCACAGTTGTAAATGAGAACTTGTTCTCAACTAGCCTACCTGGTTAAATAAATGTGAAATAAAAAAAGTGTCTGCAGTAACGTAGCAGGCATAAAAGAAAGCTACAGCAAAGTTGATACTGTGAGACTTCAAAATGTTTAAAACCTCGACTAGAGAGAGACTGTCAACGAATACAGCAAAGAGCTGCTGTTTTTATGACTGAGTTCATGTTTAAGTTTACTCAGCACTGTCAACACTTTGTATTCAACCCTTTTATAAGCCATAAAATGCACGTTCTTCCTATTTCCACTCAGCGCTACAACAAGCCCTGCAGCAGTAATGAATGAGTAGGAAAGTGTATTTATTAGCTTGTGTTATTAGCGGCTTGGATATTTTATTATATCAAGGAATATTTCACCTTCTCTGTTCATAGTTTTAACATGAATTTGTGTCCGAGGCAGAAATAATGCGGTGCGACTCGCCATCAGTTGGAAGACGGTGTCCCTTTTTGGTCAGTTTAAGTGGAGGAAAGAGAAAGCGGAGGGATGTTGAGTTGAGAGGCGGACCCTCAGTCTGCTGCCCTCTCCCTCGCTGAGACTGACCATCAGATGCATGCTCCATCAGCCCGGTAAAAAAATTAAAAGCTAATTATTTAAAAATCATTGTTGTATTACTTGTGAGGCACAGCTGAGTGAGCAAACACTCAGCTGTGCCTCAAGTAATACAACAATGGATCTATTACTGGTGACCATATAGCCTACCTCACATTTTTTTATTTAATTTTACAGAATGGCATGAACAATGTATTTGCGGGGCAATTCAAGCAAAGCCAATATGTGACCAACCGGCTCGAGTATGTCTTACGTAGCAAAATTTGAAAATGTTTTTTTAACCTTGGATAAAAGTAGAGACTCAGAACTAGAAAATGTATATCGTACAGTACAGTTGAGGAACAAAGGGAAAGTAATTCTGCTTTGAAAGTTCATAAACTTGTAACCTCACTTTTGAGAAATTGGCCCTTGACTATTTTGGTACCTACTGGAGAGCTCTGCTTTGTCTACACCCACTCAGGATCGTTCACACCCTTTAAAGCTTTAGCCCCACCCATCTCTTTAAGGATGCACATGTGAGGTTTGTACCAAACAACCAAAGATCAAAACTAAAGGCTGGTTTATTCTACGGTGTGTTGTTCAATTTAATCTGGAGTGCCAGAGTGTGTTCTCGGCATTTGTAAACTCAGAGCATTGTCAGATTGCCCGTTCCTAAATTCAGAGCGTTACGCTCTCGGAGCGCACACTGGACGCTCTGGCCGAAAAGTAGGGTTGATCCGAGCGTTCTGACCTAACAGCAGCAGTCAAGCACCCAAGCTAGCTGGCTAGCTTGTTAGCTTCTTCCAGACAAATGAGAGAACAGCTCACTGACCATTTTACTCACCCTAGCAGAGCTGGTTAGGCTATTGTTATGGTATCCAGAGTGTTGGTGACTGCAACTTTGCTGCTGGCAACATTTGAATAAAAAATTTAAAAAATCCCGACGTTTACTGACACCGGCCATATTCAACGGGTGTTGAGTGTTCGTAAACTCGTCAGTTATTCTGCTACGTCTATCGACAGCTAGTTACTTGCATAGTGGAGTCTTTTGTTTAGAAAAGTATCTAGCTAGCTAAACAATTAACCATAATCCCAACTAACGTTACTACTCTGCATGAATCTGCAGGTAGCTAACCTACCAGGTTCAATGTTACTACACAGATCATACACGTAACGTTAGCGAGCCAGCTAACAGTACACTAACTTGAAATGAAAACGACTGACAAAATTAGAATAATTTAATATCTGTAATATCTGAAAATGTAGCTAGCTAGACTCTTACCGTATACATGGATGGATGCTTCACCCTCGGTCATGGATGCCATTGTTGCCCTTAGTTTGAAGATGTAATCCGGAGCCTTCAGTGTGGTCTCTTTTCAAATCGATCTGCATATTTGCAATCAAACGTTAGAATTTTCTCCATCTCCTTAGCCATCATACTCTAATTCTGCTTATTTCAAAACTCAGTCCTCCAGAAAGTGGAGCGCAACACTCATTCAGTTCTACTACGTGATATCCTTCAAAAAAGCAGCGTTAGAAAGGATTACCTACTGTTATGGGCAGACCAATCCAAACTCATCTCTCAGCATGTCCAGCCCACGCATTTGAGAGAAAAAAAAAAATATATATATATATATATATCGTTTTTAATTAAAAGAGTTTACGTTCAAATGGCACTCCTGTGAAGTACTGACACGCAACATACCCCTAGTTTCCTGAAACTAGTCACATATGCAGTGATAATCTATTGGGCTTATAGCTTAGTGCACAAACCTAATTGTAACATTATTAAAAAATTAAAAACAGTACTGTAGCATAGAAAAATGTAAGCCATGTTAAACAAAAACTGAGCGGTAGATCTCAGCTTGCATTTTGACTCAGAAAAAGGTTGGTGAACACTATTTTAGAGTTCTCTCTGTTAACACTATCACCGTTTCCCTTTACTGTGGCAATTGTGATCGAATCAATGCAATATTAGCCACTTTCAATGCAACCTACGGAAACTATGCAAAATAACTACCGTATGCAAGAGATTAGGCTGGTTGTGACACAGCCTGGGATCAAACCCGGGTCTGACGCATCAGAGTAGGATTCTATTGCATTGACACGCACAACTCAGCACATACTACACAGACCGGTGCAGCATAAACAAACAGAGCTGCAATAGGTCTATATGCAAATAGATAATTGCAATATGGATCTGTGCCATTTACTTTGGACTGTGTTTACAGCATGAATGGTCGTGAGTAGATGCGCTTGTTTTAAGATTAAAGCAAGAGCTGCATGTAGCCACGTGTGCACATTTTGTTCATATCCTTTGCTAGTGAGTGATTAGCCCAGTTATACATCATTTGTAGTCAGCAATAGGGGAGTGATTGCTTCCTACAAGAGCAGAAAACATGTACATTTCCAGACATCTTTGAAACGCGAGTCAGGTAAACTTTTTTTGTTTACCTCCTTATTCGTGATATCCAATTGCGATCTTGTCTCATTGCTGCAACTCCGCAACGGGCTAGGCGAAGGTCGAGTCATGTATCCTCCGAAACATGACTTGCCAAACTGCACTTTTTAACACCCGCCTGCCAGCCGCACCAATGTGTCGGAGGAAACACCGTTCAACTGACCACCGGAAGTCAGCCTGCAGGTGCACGGTCTGCCACAAGGAGTCGCTAGAGCGCGATGAGAAAAGTAAAGCGCCCCCGGCCAAACCCTCCCCTAACCCGGACGACGCTGTGACAATTGTGAGCCGCCCTATGTGACTTCCAGTCACGGCTGGTTGTGACACAGCACGGGATCGAACCCGGGTCTGTAGTGACGCCTTAGACCGCTGCGCCCATCGGGAGGCACGTAAACAGCTTTTTTGTCTTAAAGGGGCAGCGTTCTATTTTGAGACACGCTTGAATAAGCTAGGTAGCCAATAGGCAGAAGGTAGCATAATTTGTCTGATTCTCTGTAATAATGGTATGAGAATAATAAAGCATTTTATTTTGTAAAGTGGTTTCCTGCAGCAAACAAAACATCCAGTCACTTCCTTGTCTGAAGGACAAGTGGATAAACAGGTTAATGTCAAGCCCTGCATGTGGAATGTACACTAGGCCTACATTGAACACCACACACTGGCTGGTACTGTAGGCGGAGTGATAGAACAGCTATTTCCATGTTAAAATGTTATGGGATGCATTTTCTCCACTGTTTTTGATGGTAGGCCTACTCGGGTACTTGACCACTGTCTGAAACTGCAACTTAACGCGGGTACAGTCTCAGTGTTCTTAGTAAACGCTCGCTCAAAGTTGCACAGAATTTTCACAACTTTCATGTTTGCGCTCTGCAGACCTGAAATTTGCTCAGTGACGAAACAAATGAGTAAACATTGCAGCAAATACCTTCAATAAATCAACCGTTAACAATAAGAAGCACCGTTTCATGTGGCTCCTCGATTGATTCATCCGTTTAAGAGTTGTTGTTTTCCCTCTGTTTTTTGAATGGATGTGAAATAATGTGGACTGTGAAATGGTTTCGGTGTGTCTTATTTGCTCTAGTAAGGTCCTCATGTGATAAAGTTTGTGGTAATTGTGACGGCACCTTTTTTTGTGTTAAGCTTTATTTGCTCTGCCACTATTGACTGTTGCATGCCTTTCCAATACAGCCACGGTCTGTTAACGTGATTGGACAATATGTTCAATACATGCAATCACGCATGCCTGCACACAAACATCACAGTGAGCACACATTGAACAGCAGACACACAGCAGGATGTGAAGTACCCTCCAGAGACTCTTTGCGAGGTGTGCATCGATCGGAATTGAGTGTGGAGAAGGAGGGCCGGAGAGCTATGGGCGGCCATTACGGGAGATGTGCGCAGTAGGCCTGAGTACAACTGTGGCCCTCCACGCTGTCACTACCTCCCTCGTCTACTGGAGCTTTTCCGCTTTAAAAACAAGTTTAGTGTCTGTGCCAATTCACAATACTATGTAGCCTTTGTCATTTGATCGGAGATAAAAAAAAATTGAGATAAGGTTAACGTATGATCAAACCCTTTTAGTTTATTACTTGACATTTAAAAACCTGTCATCACCATCAGGAATCTATGATTGAAAACATAGCATTTCGCTTACACCCCCGATTACATCTTCAAAATGTGTACATGACCAATAACATTTGATATCTATCAGGTTATTTGAGATCTGCAGGCCCTCTCAATAGGCCAGCAAATTTAACTAATGTAGGCAGGATGTGTAGCTGGCTGTTCAGCCCAGCCCTGCTCCAGCAGCATAGGACAGAGACCAGCAACTCACCAAGATCCACTAAAATATAATACCTCACTATTCTCCCCCCCCCCTCTTCTCCACTGCATATCTTGCCACAATCATTAGTAGTTGGATGAAAATTGTGCGTTTGGATGATGTTGTGGAGACGCAGTGACTATTAAAAAGCAAGGCAAATTACTTGACCAGTTTTTGCACTGGGCTGCCAAGGCAGGGCCCCGGCGCTGTATCCCCATCTAACCCCCCCCCACCCCCCCTCCCTCTGCTGAAGTGCTGCTGAGCTCCCATGGCTATAGCGATCGATCCCTTTTGGCTTGGCCGTCCACAGCACTATATAACAACTTCTGTCTCCCCGCCTCGCCGCCCTTTAGTAGTGTGGTTGTGGGCCCTCTGTTGCAGCGATCTGGGTTCTTGGGTTTGGCCAATGACCGGGGCACTAGCGCTCACACACAAAACAGTGCTAAGTGGAGAGAGAGAGAGCAGATCGGGTGTGGAACTAGGGGCTCTTTCTTTCATACTGGATTACAGGGCCTGGACTTCCTCGCTCCACATCCCCAGACTGGAACATTGCTAATTTTTCCCCCCCTATTTCACTTCTTTGCTGGCTCTGCAAACATGTTTTTATTTTTTAAATAAATAATAATTCAATTTTTGGGGCCCTTATACTGTAGTTTCCCTCATCCGGGCTGAGTTTTGCCTTGTTGTTCGGAATCTCAGCAGACGTCTACGGGCCGCACAGCAACACGCATCAGACTGAAACAAGGCTGCAGTACAGCGCTTCTGTAATCTGTGCTTGTACTGTAGTCTATGACACGGTGGTCCGTGGAAGTGGTATAGCCACCCTTTAAGGCCTTGAGGGGGGCACATGGCCCTTTAAGAGCTTGTTATTCTTCACAGCTGGCCCACGCTGAGCTGTGCATGTATGGTAACAGGGAGAGCCTCGGCAAGCCGCCACTCTAGAACGCCACAGAGAATTTGTTTATGTTTCCTGCTGCCAAGATCCTGTCAGGAGGCGCCCCAAAGCTCCAGTAGAGGAAGTCCAGACTGTTCAGTCTCTAGCTAGCGAGGCCTTCTCGCTTGTATGCTCTCGGGATTTTTTACTATTTCGGCATTCATTGTAAGGGGCTCCATGAGTCAGGAGAAGACCCTTCCTCACCCCATCCTCCCCCACACTCTTGCTCCTAACAGACTGCAATGGAGGAAGGATGCAAAACAAAACCAACGTTTTAAAGTATCTTTAATCAGAGCACTACAGTGATCACAAAGGGCTAAAAGTGTTTACATTCAAAACACCTCCAGTTCAGTGTCAGAGCTCAGACATGTCAAACATTACAGTACTTCACATGAGCATCACCCATGTCATATGTGAAAGGGTTAGGTTTGTCCCACCTAAACCTCTCCTCAGCCTGGCCAGACTCTACAGTAGACAAAAAGGTGGCTGGGAAATGGCCTCAACTCCTCAAAGCCTTATGCTGACCGGCTACAGTCCAGACACTGTAGCCGTGTCAAGCACTGGGACTGTTAGTCTTCATTGAGAGAGTGTAGAGATAGGTGTGTAAAGGGGGGGGGGGGGGGGGGGGGTGAAGGAGGGTCAGACAAGGACACAGGAAGGGGCATGCGACCGGAGGAAGCGGAGGAAGAAGAGGGAGGAAAACAAAAGATGGAAGATGGCGGGGGACGAGATATGGAGACTGGTGTGAAACAAAAACAGGAAGCAATCTCTTTTCAGTGATGAGATTTGGGTGGGCCACTGTCACACGGCACCCAGAGAGGAGTAAGGAGTCCCAGCATTCCACAGCTTTAGGGGAAGTTAACTGCCAACAGACTATGGAGCAGAGAGCCACTCAACTATCAGTGTTAGCTAGGGGTGTGCAGATGGCCATACTCGTATTCGTAAATTGACAGTCGTGATCAAATTATTAATGTGCCTAAGTAGAGGTTTGCAAAACCACTATCTCTGCATGTTTATAGACCAAACAAGCTGCTGCAAATGAGCCGCGCCGTGGTGAGAGTGTCTGACTTGTGTCTCCTCAACTTGCAGCGGGCAGACAAGTTCGCCATCAGTCAGAACGCACATCGGCATTTCAGATTTTTCCCCTTACCCTGGCCCCGCTTTGTTAGATATTATGCACATTGATAGTAAACGTCTTAAGTAAACGTAAAGTTGACTTGTTTAGACCATGTAGTAACCTCGATTGACATGAGAAAGATGCATGCTGGCACCCGAAAACCTCTTTTTTTCCCCCTCCTTTTCGATCACAGATAATTACAACAACAAAAAATTACTCTGATCATAATCTTATCCAGAGAATTATCCGTTACGATACTCGTTTTGTCCGGACTACACGGCACACCTCCAGTGTTAGCATTCATAAGACACCACAGAATACCTTTGTAGTGTTCTTTGTTAGGCTACACAAGAAATCAAAAACATTCCCTTACGTTTCATGGAAATCGCTCAATACTAAAATCAGAACATTCAAGGGCACGGGCTTTTGCAAGAACACAAACATCTGTACTATTAACAACTACACCGTAGAAACGTATAAGAAATCACAATAGCCGAACTTGAGTGAGCGTCACATGAAATGCCACAATTCAATAGCTGTTCTTAGTTCCACACAATGGGCTTGGATCCACTTGGCCTTTCATAAGATACAAATTCCACAATACTTTCTGTAAACAGGACCGACGTAACTTAACACACAGGAGTCCAATAGAAAATAGAGCACGACCGATATGTTCCTATTTATGGGGGGGGGGCAAAACTTCAATACATCTGCCGATATACTGTTTTACAGCAGTGAAATTAAAAAGAGTCTTATTTCCACACTGAATTCTCAAAGTTCCATCCAAGCGCAATTGTCCAATAACTACGTTTCAAATGTTCATTCCAGACATAGTGACATCATGAGAATGGCCGCGAGTGTTCCAATACGCACGAGATTCCTTTTTTCATCCCATTTAGTGAATGTCGGTTGAATTAAATTGACAACCCACACAGTGAGAGTCATTAAAGGCATTTGTTACACATCGGCTGCAGGAGCTACTCACGAACTAAACACGTTGTGACTCTTCTCAGACTCAAATTAAATGTTGCCTTGACTGTAGACTTAAACCCTGAACCAAACTAAGAGGAAGTGATATATCCTAGGGTTAAATATCATATGACATTGGAACCTATTAGCCAAGAGCACTGGTTCTTAAATCCTGGTCCTGGGGACCCAAAGGGGTGCACATTTTGGGTTTTGCCCTAGCACGACACACCTGACTGCACTAACCAACTCATCACCAAACCTTTGTGGAATCAGGTGTGTAGTGCTAGGGGGGGAAAATTAAATAAAATGTGGAATCCTTTGGGTCCCCAGGACCAGGGCTTAGAAATACTGGGCAAGAGTAAAAAAAAACAATGCCCCCAGCGTATTACATAGCGTCCGTGAAATCAGTAACATTTCACATAAATACCACGAATGAAAGTCAGAGAAAACAATGACGAAAGGACATAAAGAGAGGAGACCCCAGCCAACCATATGCCAGACCAGTGAGAATGTGGTTAGCTACCCTAATGGGCGACTTGTCAGCCATAGTTTAGACACATGGACATTCTCTGTGGATGCAGTCTGTCTAGACGGGCTGGCATTCGTCTGGCTGCAGGCTGGAGCATGGGGGCAGGGCTAGAGCAGGTTAGAAAGAGGAAAAACTAGCCGACACAGTTCTCCCAAACAGAATAACCACAAAACCCCTTAATATAAACAGTGGCACATAACGCAAGACTTCAAAACGCACAAAAACAAATAGGCGCTCGCTGCCTCTTAGATACGAGGAAAGATTGATCACGCCAAGTTTGACAGGGCCGACAAATTCGGGCTTACCACAAAAATGTCAATCTGCCCTTCTTTGGGATGAGGAAATCTACCAGTCAATTGATTGCAGCTCCTCAGTTCTGTGAGAGAGCCCCTTAAACTGGGAGCTTTGGTCCTTATCCACATGCTGCAGCCTCACTCAGTCTCTCCCCCGCTTTCTGTACCGTGGCAGTGCTAGTAGCAGTCGCCTCACTCACAATCTCCCACTCCCTCCCAATCTCTCTGGGAGTCGGCGATGTGTTAGATAGTGGTTGGATGGGACGCTTTGTACAGATGCATGCTGTTTTTCTTACGCTAAAGAAGCCGTTACTAAATCAGAGCGAGTTTTTAAACATGTACAGCCATAAATGAAAATTGGAACAGTCAAATGACAATTATGACCTTGAAAAATGCCACGTTTTCAGCGGAAGACTGGCATGTGCCAGGACGTACTTCACCAAAAGCAACATGACATTAATTGCAGCCCGGGATATCTGAAAAGACATCCTTTAATTGATATCTTAGTTGAATCTTTAAGAATAACAAAGCGGTTTTGGACTGCAGTTAAGAATTGTGACCAGGGCCAACCACTTAAAATGGAAAATGGGTCCTTGTCAAATAAGCACTGTAAGCTAGTTTCCCTGTCCTTGCTCTTTTAAAACAGAAAGCAGTAGCTAGTTACTACTAAAGCTCTGCTACTCTACCTGAGTCAGACATTATACATCCGGTTAGGGCCTGTTTTCTCATCAATAACTAGGGTACGGGAAGGGCTCGGGTATTACTAAATTGATCACTAACATTTTGCTATTTGTTCGTGCTCGGCAGTCCAATAATATCTGGCCAAGATCATAACATGTCAGAAATGCTTCAACCTCATCAAATATAAGACCGGAGAGATTATTTCACAGAAAATAATGTTCTTTGAGTTGTGTGACGAAAAGTAGCTAACAGTTCTTAACAAAAATTCATGCTAATGTTCGGTTTTTGATATTGTGTCCAATTGACTCCCATTCACTCCTTGGAGAGCTCTCCTTGTCCCAGAATCGCCCAGAATGCACCGCGTGTCCCATTGACAACGCAGGGGCGCTAATACGATTCCAATGGAGTTTCTCCATGTCCTCAAAACTATCTCTGGCAGAGCAAGCTGCCTGCATGCAGGGAGTGAGCTACAGAGAGGAGCAGCTAATGGATTTACAAATGTTGTTTCAGGCAGGGCATTACATTTGGAAGAAGCAAAATCGGGCCTGGGTAGGGCCTGAAAGTTGTGGGCATGGGTAGGGCTCTGGCTTAAATTTCACGCCCGTGCAGGGCTCTAATTACTACTAGCTAGCTGACATCACAATGGGAGTGGAGTGAGTTAGTGTGTAAGAGCTGTTCTCCACTCCCTCTGTTATCCTATGTCTCCAATCTGACAATCAGCTGCCACTCACCTGCTAGCTTCACTGCAGCACCCTCTTCCTGTTTGCAGGCGTGTCCTATATGGCAGTGGAGTTCCCCTCAGCTGCTGCTGGTGCAGCATGTCAGCTTTGCGTGTAACGGCTGGCGTTTTGCTGACCCACTAGGCCCTTCATGGCTTCATTTACAGGCTGCATGTGGCTGGGAATGTGGTTGGGTAATAGGCTCCGCACCAACACTGATAAGAATAGACATGAGTAGCCGGGGGGTAAATCACATCTTCGCTGATGGAGACCACGCTCCTGCAGACGCTAATCTCTTAACACACTAAGGGAAGGGCAGGTTGGACGGCTGCCAAACGCATACATCTGCTTTCAGAATGAAACCCAATAGCCGTGACCCTGACCATTTCGGTTCAATCAGGATGTAGCCGTCGCAAGGGTTTGAAATGATAACACAGCAGGGCGATTGGGAGCACAGCGCGGGCTCCACCTGCAAGGGACTGGTTCCTCAACAGGAAGCCGGAGTCACAGCTTTCAAAAGATACATTCGTCCACTTCGGATGTGTTCTAACTCATTCTGACAGTGGCACCCTGCAATGTTGGGCTGTGAAATATGAAAGTGTAAATAAACGAATGTGGCGGGGGGCGAAGTGTGGTTACGACAGCAGTCTCCTCACCGAGAGTGATTTGGAAACGGTAGCCCTGTGACGAGAGCCATGAGACTGCATTAGACAGACAGCATGTTGTTTTAACCAGACCCACTCTATAAATACACGCCCGCCCTCAGACCATTGGCTCTCGGTGGTTAGCCCCCACACCCACGTCCCAGAGGACAGTGCTGCAATCTAAAGATGCACATTCACGCCAAATCAAGGGCAAGGCCCCAGACCACCATTGTCCTTCAGACCCTTCAAAACAAACAGGGAGGGTCACACAACATACCCCTATTGAACCTCAAACCACAAAGACCATGGTTGTTAGAGAGACACAGCCCACTCCAACAGGACCCCTAATACTCTGTGATAATGAGATGTGACAGAATGTGACCAGGTGGAGATAAAGGTGTTTCTCAGATTTCAAAATCATATGATGAATAGAGGGATTTCAACTTTGCCACAATACATCTCACCATTTGGCATTTTGTCCTGTCATTCTTGTTCGCTTTTCGGAATTAAAGCCAACAGTATCAAACATGAAATCAAGCTACACAATAAGGATGACATTTGTCCAGCCACTAGAAGTAGACACTATTCCTGCACCAATATTACATTTCGTAATGTTTGCCCACAGGGCAGGTAAAAAAAATTAACAAGATGCTAAATCATATGTTTATAATTTAATAATGGTCAGTATGATGATTAGAATGTTCCATGTGCCACTAAAATAATGAGAGGTTGGTCATTTTTTAAACTGCATTCACAAAAAAGTTAACCACAAAGGCCTGGATGGAATGGTACTCCTTCCTCTCTCTGTCATATGCAGAAAACTGTTGGAGTTTTTACTGGTCTGATTGTAAATGATTTCAGGGTGATTCTGCTTTTTGTTTAGTTCTGTTTTTAAAAAATGTGGGGGAAGAATAATGGGGGATGGATCATACATCACCATGATCATTAATCAATTAGTCTCTTCGCCACCTGTCACACAACCCAAAAATTCCTGCCCTAGACGACCACCCACCTTAAGACCCTTGCACTACTAACCCAATCTGCCTTCAATCAATCAATATCCTGATTAGTCAAGTAATCCCCAAACACTCGTCTGATTACAAGTTTTCAATGGAGGCAATCACAAAGAAAACGGCCTTGGTGATTTTTATGGGGGGGAACATTGAGTGAATGAGCAGCACTGGGTTTTAACCAAACGTTTGCCCTTTGTCTCGTCACAGACAAAAGTGCGAAGAGGAATTGATGCAGACCTATTAGGAACAGCGAATCAATACCCTGACGGCTATTCAAAAGTGCTGAATGCACAGCAAACGAAACACAGTGGGAGCCTGGGCGTATATTGACACCCGTTTGTATTGATGGTGCATCAGTGGTAAAACACATTGTAGCTGGAGTGGCCCCAACTGTCACCATCTACATGACCTACCTTCAAATAAAGAAAAAAGCTCACCAGAAGCAGGCGGGCGAAGCAAGCAGAGGGAGGCGGATGGAAAGGACAGGACAAACAGAGCTGTATGCTACTGTAGCAGGTGAGTGATACCTCCAATTATCTTTGCTCATAGTGACTGTTTCCATAAGTGGATGAATTGGTCGTATGGTGAAGCCTGAACCCAAAGCCTACCTCTTCTAATTCAAATGACCTAAAAAAAATGTAAAAAAAAGTGATTAATTACGTTCATTATTGTGTGTGATTACAAGCGGCAGCGATAAAAATGCACACATTTAGAAATGTTCGAACTGAGTGAGGCGTCAAAGCAGACTACCCGCCCAGGTTCGGTTCGGTCATTATAATTCAAAACAATATATTTTGAAATGAAACACAACACGCTGGCCTTTAGTGAGTTTAGGCCATAAGTCAGCCCCTCAAGAAAAGTTGGGTTGTCTCATCTAGACAAACTTCCTGCTGTGCAGACTTGCAGTAAGTCTGTCGAACTAGACGACAGCAAACAAGCACTGTGCTGTGCATTCCATCACTTCAGATCAGAGCTGCTTACAATCTAGGTCGAGGAGGAAAGCTGAGGCAAACTCCCTAGGAAAAAAGAAAAAAAGTCCTACATTTTTCATGATTCATGGCATTTCAAAAATGTCAACCTTTGTAACCTCAAATTGCTTAGGCCACATGAGGCGGTGAGAGGGGGAGTTTGAGAAACCCCAAAAAGACTTCCACTTAACTACCTAGTGCCGAAACGTTACAAAGAAAGTTTCTGGATATATATCTATTTATTTTTGATTCACCACTAGACAAAATCCTTTTACAGAAATGGCTCGCCTAACCCCCCCGTCAGTTTTTAAACTTTTTGCTATTTGAAACTAATTCTTAAAAACAGATGAAGACAGTGGCACTAAAATTTGAGTCTAATCCACTCAGTCCTCAATGTGAGGACATTTAGAAAGTAGATTAATTTAATTTAACACCATTCTTTCATTATAAAAAGGGACTCTTAAAATCTCTTGACGCTAGGGGCCAGAATTTTTTTTCTTAAAATATCGTTCCCAAGGTAAACGGACATTTTCTCTGGCCCAGATCGTAGAATATGCATATAAATTTACAGATTAGGATAGAAAACACTCCAAAGTTTCCAAAACTGTCAAAATATTGTCTGTGAGTATAACAAAAAGTATTCTGCAGACAAAAACCTGAGAAAATCTAAACCGGAAGTGATATATATATATTTTTAAACTGTGTTTCCTGGACCGTCTTTCTTCCATTTAAAGGGGTATCAACCAGATTCCTTTTCCAATGGCTTCCTCGGGCTGTGACCAGGCTTTAGACATAGTTTCAGGCTTTTATTTTGAAAAATGAACGAGATTTTTCATAACTAGTCAGGTGTCCTCCGAATAGTTCCTGTGCGTGCGAGAGGAGCTCTCCATTTTCCGTTTGTCTCTTAATGAATAGGTTACGGTCCGGTTGAAATATTATCGATTAGGTTTGTTAAAAATAATCTGAGGATTGATTATAAAAAACATTTGACATGTTTCTACGACCATTACGGATACTTTTTGGAATTTGACGAATGGAACACGGCTTTCTCAACCTAATGCGCAACCCAAATGGTGTTTTTTTGTGATAAAAGTAATATTTATCGAACAAAAATAACATTTGTTGTGTAACTGGGAGTCTCGTGAGTGCAAACATCCGAAGATTATCTAAGGTAAGCGATTAATTTCATTGCTTTTCTGACTTTCGTGACCAAGCTAATATAAGGCTAGCTGTTGTAGCATTGAAAGCTACACTCACAAAAGCTTGGATTTCTTTCGCTGTAAAGTATATTTTCAAAATCTGACACGATAGGTGGATTAACAACAAGCTAAACTGTGTTTTGGTATATTTCACTTGTGATTGCATGATTATAAATATTTTTAGTAATATTTTTGCATTTGGCGCCCTGCAATTCTAGCGGTTGTTTAAGTGATCCCGTAAAAAGGGATCTGTAGCGCAGAGAAGTTAATGCGGCTTAGCTGTGCGAAAGTGCTCAACATCAGTCTCATGCGAACACTGAAGTGGGGGGAGGGTCATCTGAAGACCTCAGCAAAACTTGGCAACGCGTTAAAGACATTATTACGGTATGGTCCCACTCACCTGTACCACACTCAACTGTACAGTGCCCTCCACTAATATTGGCACCCTTAGTAAATATGAGAAAAACGGGCTGTGAAAAAAAGATGTCTGCTGTTCATCCTCTTGGTCTTTCATTCAAAACATTCACAAAAATCAAACCTTGTAAATGTGAAATTAAAAATATCTCTGAAACATGTGCCACAATTATTGGCACACCTAGAAATTATTCTGAAAACCTAACTGGAGTATATTCCCTTTCATATTTTACATTTAAGTTCACCTGAGTAATTAGGAACACTTAAGTGGTAAGCCATGACTTGCTGTTTCACTGGGGTATAAATATGAGGTGACACAAGCCAAATTCCCATAGTAAGCCATAGACCCGAGAATACAGTAATGATGTGCAGCTCAACAACTTTCTGTCGCACAAGTCAGGAAATGGCTATTAGAAAATACCTCAACCGTTGAAAATGCCAATTTCCACTATCAGTACAATAATACATTTGTTTAAAGCAACTGGAGATGTACTCTTCTGGGCCGATTTGTTAACATGTGTCTATATTGACCCCACACACAGTGAGGAGGATGGTTAGAGTGGCCCAAAAATCTCCAAGGATCACAGCTGGAGAATTGCAGACGTTAGTTGGGTCAGAAAGTCTCAAAAACTACAATCGGACACCACCTACATAACCACAAGCTGTTTGGTAGGGTTGCCATAAAAAAAGCATTTTCTGTCATCAAACAACAAACTCAAGCGCCAACAGTTTGCAAAACATTACTGGAACTTTCAAATGGGACCAGGTTCTATGGTCAGAGACCAAAATGTGGTTTTTGGGAAACAAATACCAGCGGTGGGTTTGGCGCAGACAGAAAGCTAGCCATGCAGAAAAGTACCTCATCCCCACTTAAGTATGGTGGAGGATCTTTGTTGTAGTGGAGCTGTTTTTCTTCCAAAGGCCTTGGACAACTTGATAGGATACATGCGATCACGGACTCCAAGTACCAGCAAATATTAAATCACAACCTGACTGCCTCTGCATTGAAGCTTAAACTGGGCCGTGGTTGGATCTTCCAGCAGGACAATGATCCAAAGCACACCTCAAGATCAACACAAAAATGGTTCACCGACCATAGCAATCAATCAAGGTTTTGCCATGGCATCTCAGTCCCCTGACCTAAACCCCATAGAAAACCTGTGGGAAGAGCTGAAGAGGAGAAACTACGAGTATGGACCTCAGGATCTGGAGAGATTCTGTATGGAGGAATGGTCTCAGATCCCTTGCCATGTGTTCTCCAACCTCATTGCACATTATAGGAGAAGACTCAGAGCTGTTATCTTGGCAAAGGGAGGTTGCACAAAGTATTGAATGAAGGGGTCCCAATAATTGTGGCACACATGAGAAAAATATTTGTTTTAAGAATACATTTTCTTTCAGTTGTTTTACTTTAATTAAAAAGCTTAGAATTTTGTGAATATTTTGAATGAAAGACCAAGAAAAAAATATTTAAAATTAAACAGCCCGTTTTGCCAATATTAGTGGAGGGCACTGTATAGTGCATTTTCAACCAACAAATACCATACACTTCCAGAAGACTTGACAGTGGCGAGCAGTTTGGCTTGGGTTTAGCAGAATCTAGGGCAGGGTGGTGGTGTATTGTGTAGCAAGGGCTGGGCACTGGAAGCTGTTTTTTTTAAATCAGACTAGCTCAGGCATGGAGCCAGCTGTAGACATTAGCAGGTGGATTTTCAAAAACAACAATTTGCCATGCAATTCTTTACACTACTGATAGAAAAGGGGGGGGGGGGGGGGGCAGAATCCAACTATGCAATTTCTCTGCGCCGCACCCCTTCCTCACCCAAATTTGCTCAATATTATTTTCCAGATAACCTACCACGGTTCCCCCATTACCTTATCTCCTTGGTCAGATCGAAAAAAATCTGGAGGAAAGGTCAGACCAAAGCTGAGGGACAAGAAGATATCTGGCCAAACCTTCTGTTTCGAATCACGAGCCAAAGTTACAAGGCCAAGTAAGATATTCTTGCACAAAGGAATTGGGAAAGAATCTAACAGTGAACTGTAAAACAAGGCAGTACACATTTAGCTGGTATTTATAAGTTGGAGCAAAGTAGAAGACGGGTGTCAAAAAAGTAAAAATGGATCAACAAATTCAGCCTGTTGCAGGGTACCCACGGGCCTGACAGATCGAGATGGTTGGGGTTAAGGGCACCTAGTTTACATTCATGCGGCAATAGCTGAGAACTAAATGAGAACCAAGAAGACTTCTTTAAAACTTCGTCGGGATCAGTGTCCCATCCATGGGACGGTTGAGCTAACGTAGGCTAATGCGATTAGCATGAGGTTGTAAGTAACAAGAACATTTCCCAGGACATGGACATATCTGATATTGGCAAAATGATTAACAAGAATTTATGTTAACTGCACTGTCCAAATTACAGTAGCTATTACAGTGAAAGAATACCATGCTATTATTTGAGGAGAGTGCACAATTTTGAACATGAAAAGTTATTAATAAACAAATTAGGCACATTTGGGCAGTGTTGAGAGCGCATTTTGAACAGAAACGCAATGGTTCATTGGATCAGTCTGAAACCGTGCATATACACTGCTGCCGTCTAGTGGCCAACGTCTAAATTGCACCTGGGCTGGAATAATACATTACGGCCTCTCTAGCATTTCAAAGATCGTACAAAAAAAAAATACAAATGAAGGGTTGGTTTTTCTTTCTATTATCTTTTACCAGCTCTATTGTGTTATATTCTCCTTTCACGTTTCCACAAACTTCAAAGTGTTTCCTTTGAAATGGTACCAAGAATATACATATCCTTGCTTCAGGGACTGGGCTACAGGCAGTTAGATTTGGGCATGTCATTTTAGGCAAAATAATTTCAACCTCACATCTACGTCAACGCTAATGAAGACTTACTACAGGCAACCCAGATGACCAGTGTTTATGAGAGAGACAAATATTGGAATCCCTGAATGGAAAAACATGCCATGCTGGCATCGGGCAGCAATGAAACATTGCGTCATTTTGACGATTTAATGACGGTGGTCTGGATCATATCAGAAGTTTAAATACCTGCCAGAGCCAAAACAAAGCTCAATATTTCATGCTTCATGAGGGCAGTTAAATTCTATTTGGCTTGATAGGACAATGCCGGGGGGGGGGGGGGTGTGTGTGTGTGTTGTGGTGAGTGCAAGTAACAACACAATGCATAGCTATCCAGATAAACACATGGGAGCTATATGAATATAGGCAATACAGAGGTGGCACACAACAACACTGAAATTCATCAGGGGGATGACAAAGGGCTGAGTGAGAAATAGATTTGGCAAATGCTTATCAGAGAACACCCCACCCCCGGGGGTCCTTCCCACTAAGCATCTCAGAACAGTGTGCAGCCCAACTTGGTTGCTGCGCTGCAGACGAGTAGAGCAGAGCGAGTGGGTACTGAAGGCTAGGGGCCAACTGAGGATGAACGGACGCTGTTGTGCAATATGGGACCCATAAACACTAGGACAATGGAGGGGGACACGCTCACACAAGCAAAATCATCCTTAAAAAAAGAGAAAAGATCAGTTTACAGAGAGGCAATTCGCTCACAAGCACTTCCATTAGTTCCCATCCATTTTAGTTATTGCCTCTTTTTAGTTTTTTTTATCGAGGCCAAATATAACTGTACAAAATAAGAGCACTAAGCACAATAAGAGCAATAAAACAGAAATTGCATTTAGGCCTACATTACGAGTGTATGGACAACCAAGAAAAGTAGGTTACACGAAATCTTGACACCCTTTTGAAACCAGACGATCTTAACAATCCTGCTCAGCTCAGACTGCCTTATCGACACTTGCTGGCATAAGAACGGAGTGTTTGCTGAACACAGTTGTGTAAGCTACTGAAAACATGTCACTAGTTAAACAGAGCGAGCCTCTCAAGATAAGTATGAGTGTAGTAGAGAACGTACACATGCTAAATTGTGTTACACCTTTTTTTCTAGTAACTTGTATAGTTCCATCTTGGCTGACTGTGTCCGTTTCCACAGCACCCATTTACAGGCCAAGCTCCATGCACTGGTGTAGCATACACCCCGGCAAGGCGGGATTCGAGTTGGTGACCCCCTGGAAGTCTGACCCCCAGATAGCATATGGACATGTCAAAACCCTAGAGGGTTTTTTATTACAAGAAATGAGCTTCCCAACAGCAACATGCTCTCTAAAATTGCATAGCTAACCTCATGCTACCACAGTTAGGACTTTAAATACTAGAATGGACATTAACCTTGTTATGAAGACCTAAAGGGCAGCCATTTTGGTCAGGGAGTTGGTGAACCACTTTTATAAATATTCATCTTTTTTATTAACTGCCAATATTCCATTCAAACAATGCAGTCAATCCACAGCCATATACTGGCTGAAATCAGTTGATAGAGAAGCTGTAAATACAACAAGTGCTGATATTGTATTATATATTAGCACTCACAACTTTTCAGGAAAACAAAACCTTTAGACATGGTGTGCTTACACATGTTTTAGGCTATTTCTACAGAAACTGTATACAATCCATATAAACTATATTACAATATTTTAGGTTGACAAATAGTTACAAAATGTCTGATATATCACATGCCTTTTATTTTCCTGCATAAGAAGGACTATGCCTCTATTGCCATTCATTGCAACTGAACCTTCCACCATTACTACCTCGTACAACATTTTCCCGTGGTGCCCAATTCCCCCTTCTAACCACTGGCAAAATCCCCTAACAACGATCTCAAACTGTGTTTTTAATACACAATGAAATGAAACAGACTACCCCTTGCTAATCAGGAGACTCTCGGGTATGTTGTGGTGGACTCATTACAATTGCTTCACGGGAACCTGGTCAAATTAAGGTTGTAGTGTGGCTAGCCACTGGAAGGCTCAGCATGCACTGTCAGCATGCAGCCAAAGTCTCTAACCTCTTTTGGAGCTAACTAGTATGCCACAGCCCTATTTGAGAGGTCATGACATTTTGTCAGCTGGTGATTGTTAAGAAAATAACTGCCGGTCTCACGGTAATTGACCATTAATTAACATAAACCCATTTATAATCTCCTGGCTTCCACACAGTCTACAAGCCACTGGATGCAGACCTTTGGAACATCTACATTTTTACAAATCTAAGAAATCCATGCAATATAACCTATACCGTCACAATCAATACATTATTTATTTTAGACAGGTCTAGAGAAACATGATATGAAGAAAATGTAGTCCATTTCAGAAGTCCTTATCTGGCTATGCCATATGACTGTGGGCTACACTAGTTCATTTAGCAGACAAGGTTTGCTTAAAATTCTGTGGCATTATTTTATAGTATAAAAAATACAAAATGTACATAGCTGAATAAAATAGAAAATATATTTTCTCCAAACGATTTGAGGGAGTGCGTACATTGAGATATATTTGCAACTTTAGTTGTGATAGAAACCTTTGGCTAGTTTATATATTTTATATATTCTAAAGCTGCATGATGCAACTAATGATGGCATGAGCTATGCTTTGTTTTTTTGCGCAGACTGCACACACACTTTATCAGTCTCTCATTCACAATTTGACAAACAGTTGATAATACCTTGAATTTCCTTGCGCAGCCACTTTGTGTTGCAGTAATGCCCCCTAAAAAATCCATGCCTTCTGCGGTCAGTGGCTGTTGTGCCCTTGGGCTAAATATAATAATTATAATTCCCTTCTCCCGGCTCCGAAGCACCCCTCACCTCACACATGGCTCTCTCAGATATCTCAATTCTTACGAGCCAATGCCCGTCACGTGATCGGGTCCTTCTCACTGGCAACAAGTAAAGACAGACATCGGGGCAGATGTTGAAGTACTGTCCACATTTACTTTAAGTCAGCCAACAAGATGAGTAGGCCTAACAAACAGCAAACGCACTAGCCTGTCATCTACTATCCCCCATAGTGAAAAAGTTGACCTATTCTACTAGTCAACTTGTCCTTCTGTGCAAGAAATAAATATTCCAAACATAGTCTGGGACAGTTGTGGGATGCAATAGATCCAAAATGAATACAACCGCTAGCATGAAAAAAAAAAATGTTTAAAAGCAATGAGGCTAATGCAACAGATCAGAACGTTTCGCTTAAAAATGTTCTAACCTTTATTTAACTAGGTAAGTCAGTTCAGAACAAATTCTTCTTTACAATGATGGCCGCCATATGGGACTCCCAATCACGGCCGGTTGTGATACAGCCTGGATTAGGCCATTTCTTCGCATTGTAAATGCAGCAATGCGCACAAAACTTGAAACTCAAGCGCCTATGTACACCAGTTAGGCTCTACACCAAGTGTAAAGCAGATTAATGTGCTTCATTTTAAGAAGTTATTTGACCATTTTAGTTGTGATACAAACCTTATCAAAACATATACGTAGGTCTATGGGCTAGGCTACATGAGGTGTGCGACTATGATTTGAAAAAGTCACACAAAAAAATCTAACAAATTACAAGATGGGCATCATTGACAAGTGATCGACTATTATTGTCACCCACCAGACAATTCTTGATTTAATCTGGTCTTTACAAATACAAAATAATGTGTGAACATTTGTTCTGATTTAGAATGGACCATTATCATGCACCTGTCAGAAGAAAAAAAATGCACTTCAAAAGCGAATGGATAACGCTTTTCACGTGGTTCGTTTTCATGCCAACCAGGTAGGCTATACTCCTGTTGTAAAGAGAAGCAATGTGCTTAATATTAGGAAAGTTGAGAAATAAATATAGTAGACCTAGCCTATAGAGAAAGCTGATTGGATGCTTCTCTTTAATAAAATGCCATCAAAACTATTTTCACACAATTGCATAGCCTACAAAAATGTTGCGCAACACGAGCTCATCGACTCATGAAGTTGATGAGATTTTTTAAATTGCATTTATGTCAGAGTGATTAGACAAGAGGGCTGAGCACCAGCAAGTTTGGTAGGCTACTAATGACCAGCAGCATCATAGCTTGGAGAAGTCTAGTTACTGTGACTACGCGGTCACGTGGAATTTGACTGTGGTCATGACTAGTGACCGCTGGTGTGGCAGTAATACGGTCACAGCTCTACTCTCAGATCGTATCCTGATTTCAACAGCAGATGAGTTCAGTCATAACATTGCTAACTTAGCTAGCTAACATACATTTTGGAGAAGAAAAACAAACTTCTATACAAGGCAGGGTTGGTATACAGAAGATAGCCCTATTTGGTAAAAGACCAAGTCTGTATTATGGCAAGAACAGCTCAAATAAAGCTAAGAGAAATGACAATCCACCATTAAAGACATGAAGGTCAGTCAAGAACTTTAAACAGTTTATTCAAGTGCAGTCGCCAAAAACATCAAGCGCTATGATGTAACTGGCTCTCATGAGGACCACCACAGGAAAGGAAGACCCAGAGTTACCTCTCAAAATTGCTGCAAAGAAACCACTACTAAAGGACACCAATAAGAAGAGACTTGCTTGGGCCAAGAAACACAGGCAATGGACATTAGACCGGTGGAAATCTGTCACAGAGTAGGTGAACGGATGATCTCCGCATGTGTGCTTCACACGTGAAGCAAGTGATGTTATGGTGCTTTGCTGGTGACACCGTCAGGGATTTATTTAGAATTCAAGGCACACTTAGCCAGCATGGCTACCACAGCATTCTGCAGCAATACGCCATCCCATCTGGTTTGGGCTTAGTGGGACTATCATTTGTTCTTCAACAGGACAATGTCTCAAAACATTCCAGGCTATGTAAGGGCTATTTGACCAAGAAGGAGAGTGATGAGTGCTGCATCAGATGACCTGGCCTCCACAAAAATCACACGACCTCAACACAATTGAGATGGTTTGGGATGAGTTGAACCAGAGTGAAGGAAAAGCAGCCAAGTGCTCAGCGTATGTGGGAACTCCTTCAAGACAGCAGGTTGTGAGAATGCCAAAAGTGTGCAACGCTGTCAAGGCAAAGGGTGGCTACTTTGAAGAATCTCAAATATATTTCTGATTTGTTTAACACTTTTTTGGTTACTACATGATTCCATGTGTGTTATTTCATAGTTTTGACGTCTTCACTATTATTCTACAATGTACAAAATAGTAAAAATAAAAACCCTTGAATGAGTAGGTGGGTCCTAACTTTTGACTGGTACTGTATATATTAAGTCATGTTTTATGTGGACCCCAGGAAGAGTAGCTGATGCTTTTGCAGCGGTTATTGTGGAGCCTAATAAATACCAAATGTACATTTTAGTCATTTAGCAGATGCTCTAATCCAAAGCGATTTACAGTAGTGAGTGCATACGTTTTTATACTGGTCCCCCGTGGGAATCGAACTCACAACCCTGGCGTTGCAAGAGCCATGCTCTACCAACTGAACCACACGGGCCCTGTAATGATAGAGTCAATAAAACATACATTTTCAAACATGTGCCAAAAAGCAATTCGCAGGAAAACATTCTAAACAGCACACCTGATAACAGTTCCATGTGACAGATGAACATCTGTTAGAAATTTAGAAAGAGAGGAGAATATAAAAATGCAACAACTAGGATGGGTTGCTAATATGACTAGGATTGTGCCTTTGGTTTCTGGATAACAAAAGAAAGTTGATATGAAAACCAATAGATCAGGAGAGAAATGGCATAGCGGTCGGTCCAATATGGAAGTAAATGAAATGGAAAAATTATATACAGTCCCTTCAGAAAGTATTCACACACCACTTTCTCCACATTTTGTTGTGTTACAGCTAGACTTTTAAAATTGATTACATTTAGATCTTTGGTTACTGGCCTGCACACAACATTTTTACAAATGTTTACCAAAAATATACACTGCTCAAAAAAATAAAGGGAACACTTAAACAACACAATGTAACTCCAAGTCAATCACACTTCTGTGAAATCAAACTGTCCACTTAGGAAGCAACACTGATTGACAATAAATTTCACATGCTGTTGTGCAAATGGAATAGACAAAAGGTGTAAATGATAGGCAATTAGTAAGACACCCCCGAAAAAGGACTGGTTCTGCAGGTGGTGACCACACACCACTTCTCAGTTCCTATGCTTCCTGGCTGATGTTTTGGTCACTTTTGAATGCTGGCAGTGCTTTCACTCTAGTGGTAGCATGAGACGGAGTCTACAACCCACACAAGTGGCTCAGGTAGTGCAGCTCATCCAGGATGTCACATCAATGGGAGCTGTGGCAAAAAGGTTTGCTGTGTCTGTCAGCGTAGTGTCCAGAGCATGAAGGCGCTACCAGGAGACAGGCCAGTACATCAGGAGACGTGGAGGAGGCCGTAGGAGGGCAACAACCCAGCAGCAGGACCGCTACCTCCGCCTTTGTGCAAGGAGGTGCACTGCCAGAGCCCTGCAAAATGACCTCCAGCAGGCCACAAATGTGCATGTGTCAGCATATGGTCTGTGCAAGGAGGTGATTGGACAAAACTGAGGACGGCTCAACATCATTGTAGTTACTTCACAATACTAACCTAATTGACAGAGTGAAAATAAATGAGCTTGTAGAAAAATAAATCTATATACAATGTGAGCAAATGACGTGAGATAAGGGAAGTAAAGGGGAAAAAAAGGCCATGGTGGCGAGGTAAATACAATATAGCAACTAAAACACTAGAATGGTAGATTTGCAGTGGAAGAATGTGCAAAGTAGAAATAGAAATAATGGGGTGCAAAGGAGCTAAATAAATAAATACAGTAGGGGAAGAGGTAGTTGTTTGGGCTAAATTATAGATGGGCTATGTACAGGTGCAGTATTCTGTGAGCTGCTCTGACAGCTGGTGCTTAAAGCTAGTGAGGGAGGTAAGTGTTTCCAGCTTCAGAGATTTTTGCAGCTCGTTCCAGTCATTGGCAGCAGAGAACTGGAAAGAAAGATGACCAAAGGAGGAATTGGCTTTGGGTGTGACCAGTGAGATATACCTGCTGGAGTGCGTGTTATGAGTGGGTGCTGCTATGGTGACCAGTGAGCTGAGATAAGGTGGGGCTTTACCTAGCAGAGACTTGTAGATAACCTGCAGCCAGTGGGTTTGGCGACGAGTATGACGCGAGGGCCAACTAACGAGAGCGTACAGGTCGCAATGGTGGGTAGTAAATGGTGCTTTGGGGACACAACAGATGGCACTGTGAGACTGCATCCAGTTTGTTCAGTAGAGTGTTGGAGGCTATTTTATAGATGACATCACCGAAGTCGAGGATCGGTAGGATGGTCAGTTTTACGAGGGTCTGGTTGGCAGCATGAGTGAAGGATGCTTTGTTGCGATATAGGAAGCCGATTCTAGATTTAATTTTTGATTGGAGATGCTTAATGTGAGTCTGGAAGGAGAGTTTAGTCTAATCAGACACCTAGGTATTTGTAGTTGTCCACGTATTCTAAGTCTGAGCCGTCCACAGTAGTGATGCTGGACAGGCGAGCAGGTGAGGCAGTGATCGGTTGAATAGCATGCATTTAGTTTTACTTGCGTTTAAGAGCAATTGGAGGCCACGGAAGGAGAGTTATGGCATTGAAGCTCGTCTGGAGGTTAGTTAACACAGTGTCCAAAGAGGATCCAGAAGTATACAGAATGGTGTCGTCTGCCTAGAGGTGTATCAGAGAATCACCAGCAGCAAGAGCAACATCATTGATATATACAGAGAAGAGAGTCAGTTTAACACGATTGCATTTAGAATTGTTGTGCAAAGAACGGGCTTATAAAAAGCTGGTTTTACTTAAGCAGCAACCACCTGAAGAGATGCAGGAGAAATCCCACTCAAAATAGGCTGTATGCGTGCGATAGTTGTGTTGGATAGATTTAATTCCACAAAATTATGCAAATGAACCTTTAGACCGATAAGCAGGATGGTCAAATGTATTTACAGCGACTGATATTTCCATCAATGAATAAAAAGCATTATTTTGCAATGGGATTATTATTTTTCTCTATTGGTCATTTTGCCCGCCAACAGTTTTATTTAAAAATCGGCTTTCATATTATTTTTGGACCAAAAGAGAGCAAGAAATCTTGAGGTACAGGTAAGCGTTTCCAAAATTGACGTTTGTACAAGAATCGACTGGTGACTCAATGTTGTAGCTAGCAAATCCAGCGACCAGGCGCCAAAACGCAACTCTGCCTCAAATATGAGACAAGGGACAATCAAATGTAGCCTATCATGCCAGTCAGCAGCAATCGTGATTAAACACTTACAATGTTGAAAAGGGGATCATGTCAGCCAACTGCGCTAGGTAGGCCTACATTGGTTGGAGAAGAAAGTACATTAGGTCTACTTACCATGCAAAGCCAACTGTACCAAGTTTCTCCTGGTAGCGGCAAAGTAAACATTAAAAGCTAACAGTACATTGACAGAAGGAGCCCACGAAGGATGGGAATTAACCTAAACCCCTCATACTGGTCAGCTATAGTTCACTTGTTGTTCTCACTCAAATAACACATTAACGGTGGCCAATTTTGAGAGATATTGTGAGGCTACTCACACATCTGAAATGATGATCAATAGATATTTTTGAGAAACATGCAGTATAACTGATGGTCGAGCTAAATGTACGTAATTGTTCTGCATGGAATAAACTGAAATGTGTAGTTCTGACTATGCACTTCAAGAGGTGATATTACAACCAAATAGTTAACATGTATTTAACAATCACTTGAAAAAAAACGCACGCAGTTGTCAATGGTTTTAGCAAAGCTGGGTATCTCCTTGTCAAACAGCAGGCAAATTGAACACTCTGCACCTTATGACGTTTTATTGATAACAACCTATAGGGTCTTTATGTATGAAACCGCAACATTTTCTCTGCCCCATGGCAAAAGGCTTTGACCTTCGTGGGGCCCATGCAAAACTACGCCACTGGCTGCATGTTGACATTTAAAAATAAATAAAAAAATCGAGGCCTGCGAAACTTGACAAAAGTACTGATTCACTAGCCAACCATTATCCTACACCTTGAGGTGTGATAAGCATAACTAAAAGACCAGACTAAGATAGCCTTATGTCCAGGGAAGGAGCAGCACATTTAAGAGGCAGAGGGGGCTTTGAGAAACAAGGAGTGGCTGATGTGTGCACGAAACGAAACCCTGGAACAATGCAGCGAGGCTTTCCAGGAACACTGTCAACACATTTTACATTTTACATACGCAGGACGCCAAACTACATGCTTGGGGTTCCACGTTCATTTTGATGAATATGAGACTCCGTGACGAAATAAAGACATTTTTAACTCCCTCCAGTTTGCTCAGTCTCCGTTAAAATGTGCCCAGTCAATGGCCTGCGGATCTATTCAACTGCAGGCAGCCCACAGCACATGAATAACGAAGGGCAACTCGCACGAAAGCCTAAATCACCATTGTGCCATCACCCAACAGCGACGATTGCGTGTTTAGTTTACTGCGCTGCATCCGTCTCAGTTCTGCCCAACTTAGTTTCGCAATTTCAATGACTGAGTACTCCAGGTATTTACTTATCAATATGCTTTTCTCCCAATACCATGAATCATTAAGGCTGTAAAATGCTCATGTACCTGCTGCAGTGTGTGCGCGCGAATGTCACAGGTCTCAGACAAACCAGAGCTTGAGAAAACAAGGCAGGGCGAAAAGAACCCATCAACATTTTAGCTAGAATACATGAAGCTCATTATTGGGCCATATACAATGTAGTTCAATAATAGTGACGTATTCAACTTCATTCTTTATCGATAGTTATATTGGGATAGTATTATTTGACGATATACCGCATTGACAATGTCTAAATATTATTTGAGCTAGTTGGCTTTACCTGCACCAAAACTCCAGTATTTTTTCTTCATAGCTTGTTCCCCATCTTTTTTTTTCTTTTTTTTCTTCTTTTTTTTTAAATAGGAAGCCAATTTGTTTTCAGCACTTTTAATTTCCAGAACGGAACACTTCTTGTTGTTTTCTCATGGCTCGCTTATCCCTCTGCAGCAGAAGTATGATGTGCATTATGTTTGGAACATCGAATTGCAATACATATCGTATCGGCACCTAAGGTTTGCGATATATCGGGAGGTCACTGGCAATTCCCAGCCCTATTCAATAGGCCTACATTACATTTACATTAGCAAACACACATTTGCAAAGTCAAGACCAAACTGTCGATCATAGAATGGCAAGCATATAGTTGACATAACAGTATATTACAAGGTCAAAACTACAGAAAAACATCTTGATGTGAAATAACAGTCAGTGGACACAAGTCAATTGAGGCACTGTCTCAATGTCTGAGTGGGGATTTCTTTAGGTCTACTTCCACAACCTAGGCCAGTCAGTCATTGCGTGGCTCTCGGCGACTTAACTGGCGGCTCGCAGCCAGAAACTGAAAGAATTGTGTTGCGTTTTCCTCAGTCAGCTGAATGCGCCGCTTACTTCATAGAACCGCGGTTACGTGAATAACCTCATTAGCGGCTGGGACAAACAGAATGGTAAAAGCGTCTCTGGGCTATCTTGAAATTGCTTTCTTCCTAAAAAGTTTGCTCTAGATTTGGAACAGTTGGCGCTATTATCAACTATGACCCCTTCCCTGAAAGCCCACACATATAAAAGTCTTTGTTCCCACCTACAAAGCAGGGCTTGTTAGAATGGAGAGTGATGAATTTGCACAGAATAACTGAGGGAAAATAATTGATTCTCCACAAAACGATCATATAGGATTGTTTGATGATCATCCATGATGTTTTCCTGAACTTTCCAATAGCTTTAACACATTTCAACATTCATTACATTATTTTAAACATTTGTTAATGATACCTCAAGTGTCCTAAAATAGGAAATCAAATAGCTTTACGGTTCTGGTTAATAGCATCTTAAATATCATGTATAAATCCATTTAATATACATTTACATTTTTTACATTTTAGTCATTTAGCAGACGCTCTTATCCAGAGCGACTTACAGTAGAGTGCATACATTTTATTACATTTTACATACTGAGACAAGGATATCCCTACCGGCCACACCCTCCCTAACCCGGACGACGCTATGCCAATTGTGCGTCGCCCCACGGACCTCCCGGTTGCGGCCGGCTGCGACAGAGCCTGGGCGCCAACCCAGAGACTCTGGTGGCGCAGCTAGCACTGCGATGCAGTGCCCTAGACCACTGCGCCACCCGGGAGATATCATGCACAATTTCACTTTGTGAACCACCCCAACCCCCCTTCTCCAACGGGTATGGTGGCTCGCACAGTGATTTTGTTTTACAAAAAAGTGTCTCCCTCTGAAATATCAGTGACTAATGGCAGAACCCACAGTTAGGACACTGTGTGTAGTCGGTGACCTATGTACTACTATCTAACGTCACTTACAAAGTTTCTCAGCTTGTTAAATCATCAATCAATGTCAGCTGACATGGTCCGACATCACCACAGGCACAGCGCAGGCCTCTACCCAATAAAGACTGATGTGGTTCGAGTCTTGTCCCTTGGCAAGGCGGGCCAGCCAGGGTAATTTGTGGCTCATCTTGGCTCCACTCTCAATGCTTGCACTGGAATCTCATCAGCTAGAGAACAACAGCCTCTCTGTAGCATGATTGAGATTGAGAGATGGGATTTTTTTTATATTTATTAACTAGGCAAGTCAGTTACGAACAAATTCTTATTTACAATGATGGCCTCGGAACACTGGGTTAACTGCCTCGTTCAGGGGCAGAACAACTTGTCCCTGGCTCTGCTGTGTTAACAGACCATAGAGACAATGGCAGCAGCAGCAGGCAGCAGTTTACAAAAAAAGAGTCTTGGCTGGAGAGCAGAGCAGAGAGCACAGTATGACAATGACGCTATGAGCTGAGCTCTTGAATTTGCAGAAGCAGCAGCAGCCGCCAAAGCATTACCAGCTCTGTTATGGGCCATTATCCTCCCGTTCACACATATTTGGCACCGGCCTCAACTAATGTGCAGGCGGACAGCAGGGTGATGCCGCCATCTATGCCCGCCTGGCACACGCTCACACGGCAGCACCACAGAGACCACAGTTCTAAAAAGGCGCCATGGCATGCAGGACAACAACCAAACAATCTATCAATGCCTCGGCTTTGACAGATGCCCAACAGGTTGACTGACCAACAGGTGAAAAAAGGTTTCCAGATATACAAGCACAAAGAAACAGAGACATGCACACAAGCTACATTTGTGAGCTAGTCGGTGTAGTACTCTTTGCTGACGTGACCCCAGGCTAGCTGTGGGTTAACTCCTCAGCAGGGTAAAGCTGCTCTAACAATAATAGCATTTTTTCTGGCAGGGTGGGAAAATAAACTTTTTGGTCCACCAGCCACTGTCAGGTAGAAAAATCTGCCAGCCACTCAAGATTGTTTTACCAGCCAAAATATATTTTGCGCCATAATTACACACACACACAAAAAAAATAAAAGGATGAGCATGCTTTCGGTTTTCTGAAACAAGAAATGCACTACTAGTAATAAATAATGGGGTAGACAAACAGCTTAATTTTTTGGACCTGTGTCTTTTAACCAATGTATGTCAAAAGAAAACCACTTAAATACAATTGTAATAACAGAAACAGTTCTACAACTGATCATCAAGAACCAACAAAGTGCCCTACTCTGCCACAAAAGGCTGAGTGACATGGCTAATTTATTATTTTAGTTCAGGGCTCTACGCTGACATGATGTACTCCTAAGTAGAAATGTAGACGCACACAAATCTAGGAGAACAATTCAAGTAGGAGTGTTTTTTAAATGGTAAGAAATGACTAAAAGATGAGTGATCCATGCTCAATCATTAGGTGAGACACAAATGTTCAGCTGCCCCTTTAAGGGACGGGCTGTTACCGTGGTAACTTAGGCACTCCGCTTGTCTGTGATGAAAAACATTCCTGTTGCAGCAAACTCAAACCGACCTAGAGTGTGAACAAAATGATATAACAGGCCAAGAAAACACGAGGACAAAGTCACACTTGAGTATCCTTTCTTGTCAATTCGACAAACTTCTACATGTGGCCTTGGATGAAATAGCTACTGGGTGTGCAGGCTTTTTCTCCAGCCCTGCTCGAACACGCCACATTGTTGTTGTTTTTTACATCTGCTCAACAGGACCTTGATAAACTGTAATTGAGCAGGGTTGGATAAAAAGCCTGCACACCCAGCAGCTCTCCAGATGGAGGATTGACGGACCACAAGTTTTTTTATACAGTAGCCTATCAGTGCAGTTTTTTTTTTACTTTGTGGGGGTGTTAAGTGCCTTACCCGAGGCCACAATGGCAGGAGATAAAATACATGGGATCAAAGACCAGCAGCTTTCCATTGTCAATACCAGCGATGATAATGAAGGTTATTTTGTGAAGTGGTTCCTTACATCATACAACTCCAATTTTCAGTTACCCTTTTTGGCCCATGGTGCAACAGACCATTTTTTTAGTGACTTGAGCTTTTGTAGTAAAAAAAGCTCATATCAGTCCTAAAAAAAAGCAAATGCCAAGCCCTGGAGAGCACCAAGACCGGGAGAGGAGAGGGCGAGATAGGAGGGAAAGCGATTGAGAGCATGGGGTGATGGTGGGTGCGTGAATCCGATTTCCAATGACACTGTGCTTAAGAATCCTTTTTCAAAAAGACAAAACATATGATCGGTCAACATTAAAATGACAGGGTCCCAAGAAAAATTAAGGGGAATGGAAAGGGGTAGGAGAGTAGAGCGGCCTGGCTAGCCCCACTGATAGCCGCCACCGAGGAAAATAAATATATACACAGACCATTATTTATTTGCGCATTCCCGAGGTAGCAAGCCAGCCACGACTATCAGTAAGACGGCGCCGACAGCTCTGCTTCTAGCTCCTAAGCAAGTTTTTTCTACTTTTTTCTTACACTATTAGCACATAACCTTTTTTGTTTTATTACATACAGCACATTGGACTGTAGTACTCGCGCTAGGAAAACACACAACTGCTATTCTCTCTTCCTGGATGCCTACAAGGCACTCCCCCGCCCTCTCTTCGGCAATTCAGATCACAACAGGAAGTACCCGTGCTAAGGTATATCCAACGCTGGTCTGACCAATCAGAATCCATTCTTCAAGATTGCGTGAACACGCAGACTGGGATATGTTCTGCATAGACTCTGAAAATAACAATGATGTATACACAGACACAGTGACTGAGTTCATCAGGAAGTGTATAGGGGATGTTGTTCCCACTGACTTAAAACCTACCCTAACCAGAAACCGTGGCTAGATGGTAGTATTCGTGCTAAACTGAAAGCACGAACCACCGCATTTAACCATGGTAAGGTGTCTGGGAATATGGTTGAATGCAAACAGTGTAGTTATGCCCGCCGTAAGGCAATCAAACAGGCAAAACGTCAGTATAGAGACAAGTGAAGTCGCAAGGCTGCCGGCCATGACGGCATCCATAGCCGCGTGCTCAGAGCATGCGCAGACTAACTGGCTGGAGTGTTTAGGGCATAGTCAATCTCTCCCTAACCCAGTCTGCTTTCTCCACTTGCTTCAAAATGTCCACCACTGTTCCTGTACCCAAGAAAGCAAAGGTAACTGAACTAAATGACTAATCGCCCCGTAGTGCTCACTTCTGTCATCATGAAGTTCTTTGAGAGGCTAGGAAAGGATCATACCTGACACCCTAGACCCAGTTCAACTTGCTTACCACCCCAATATATCCACAGACAGTGTCACCATTACACTGGCCTATCCCATCTGGACAAGAGGAATACCTATGTAAAAATGATGTGCATTGACTATAGCTCAGCCTTCAACACCATAGCTTGATGATGAGCTTGGAGGGTACTAAGGGCCCTGGGTCTGAACCCCACCCTGTACAACTGGGTCCTGGAATTCATGATGGGTCGCCCCCAGGTGGTGAATGTAGGAAACACCACTTCACTGATCCTCAACACAAGGGCCCCACAAGGGTGCGTGCTCAGTCCCCTCCTGTACTCCCTGTTCACCCATGACTGTGTGGCCACACACACCTCCAACTCAATCATCAAGTTTACAGACGACAACCATAGTAGTCCTGATTACCAACAATGACGAGACAGCCTACAGAGGAGGAGGTGAGGGCCCTGGCAGAGTGGTGCCAGGAAAATAACCTCTCCCTCAACGTCACCAAAATGAACGAGATGATCGTGGACTTCAGGAAAAAGGAGGGAGCACGCCCCCATCCACATTGACAGGACCGCAGTGGAGAACGTGGAAAGCTTCAAGTTTCTCGGCTTACACATCCCTGACGTTCTGAAATGGTCCACCCACACAGCCAGTGTGGTGAAGAAGGCAACAGTGCCTCTTCAACCTCAGGAAGCTGAAGAAATGAGGCTTGGCCCCTAAGACCCTGACAAACTTTTTGCACAATTGAGAGCATCTTGTCGGGCTGTATCATTGCCTGGTACGGCAACTGCACCAAACGCAACCGCAGGGCTCTCCAGAGGGTGGTGCGGTCTGCCCAACGCATCACCGGGGCACACTGCCTGCCCTGCAGGACACCTACAGAGCCCGATGTCACGGGAAGGCCAAAAAGATCATCAAGGACATCAACCACCCGAGCCACAGCCTGTTCACCCCGCTATCATCCAGAAGGCGAGGTCAGTACAGGTGCGTCAAAGCTGGGACTAGCAGGCTACCACCCGGTTACGCAACGCCGCACCTTAGAGGCTGCTGCCCTATACATAGAATCACTGGTCACTTTAATAATGTTTAAAGTACTGCTTTACTCATATGTACATACTGTATTCAATGCCACCAACATTGCTCATCCTAATATTCATACATTTCTTCATTCCATTATTATACCTTTAGATGTGTGTATTGTTCTGAATTGTTGGATATTACTGCACTGTTGGAGCTAGGAACACAAGTATTTTGCTACACCCACAATAAAATCATCATATGACCAATACCATTTGATTAAAATGTTGGTTTTTCACGCTACAGAGATAATATTCGGCCAGCTGCATGGGCTGGAAAGGGATAGGTTAGAGCAGGGGTACCTAAAATACTATTCGAGAAGGTTCGGTCACACAAATTGCCTAGGTCGCAAAGGTCCAGATGGGGCAAGAGAGAAAAAAAATGATCTAATAAAAATCGGCATTTATCGGCGTTGCGACAAACCCCCACCTCGCGACCCAAAACTGTTCAAACCCCGCTTGTTGGCGGAGACAACATCATGGGTCTGAACCCATAATGACTAATTTCTTGCAATTCTACATATTTTGCCATGTCTTATGTTGTGTGTTCATAGATGTCAGAGTGAGTGACTCAAACGTTAATTTTTTTTACCTGTGCATGACAACTACAAGGTTTAGATAGCTGATCAACTGGATATTACTGACAGGTTTTAAATGGCTCGCTAAGGTCTGTCAGTAAGCACGTTTCCCTCCAGTTTTTATTTGAGTCAAGTCATACCGTATAAATTTGTTTTAAAAAAAAAAAGTTAATCCAATTTCATTACAATGCCGACTCTTCCGATTCGTGCCTATCAGAGTGGACTAATCCATTGTAAAGGCCGTGGGGATGGCACAGTCCATCACTCAAAGTAAGACATGTGCTACTAAAATGGTACATGGTTATATTACTTGAGAACAATGGTGCAATAACAAATGCACTCTCTCCCGCATTGGAAAGAGGTCGCTGTCCGCGGTTCTGAAACATCAGTGCGCTGTGGAATTGGTACCTTTTCCTAGACCAAATATCTATGCGCATAATAGCAAAGTTAACCAGCATATTGGGTGTTGAGAACAACGCGGCGGAGGCAGGAAATGAGAAAACAGACCTTGCCTTAATTGTCTAAGAAAAGTGAGGAGAGGTATCTTAAATTAGGTCAATCAATAGCCTAACTTTAAAATATATAAAGCCAGGCACATTTTATTTCACCAGGTAGGCCAGTTGAGAACAAGTTTACAACTGCGACCAGGCCAAGATAAATCATAGCAGTGCGACAAAAACAGACGTACAGTAAATAACACAATAGAAAAATAGATGTACAGTGTGTGCAAATGTAGAAGAGTAGGGAGGAAAGGCAGACAAAATAATACTGGAGTGATATGTGCAGATGATGTGCAAGTAGATACTGGGGTGCAAAAGAGCAAGAGGGTAAGTATAAATATGGGGATGAGGTAGTTGGGTGTGCTATTTACAGATTGGCTGTGTACAGGTACAGTGCTCTGACAGCTGATGCTTAAAGTTAGTGAGAGAGAGATAAGTCTCCAGCTTCAGTGATTTTTCCAATTCGTTCCAGTCATTGGCAGCAGAGAACTGGAAGGAAAGGAGGCCAAAGGCAGTATTGGCTTTGGGGATTTTCAGTGCAATATACCTGCTGGAGCGCAAACTACGGGTGGGTGCTGCTATGGTGACTAGTGAGCTGAGATAAGGTGGGGCTTTACCTAGCAAAGACTTATAGATGACCTGGAGCCAGTGGGTTTGGTGACAGATATGTAATGAGGGCCAGCCAACAAGAGCATACAGGTCGCAGTGGTGGGTAGTGTATGGGGCTTTGGTGACAAAACAGATGGCACTGTGATAGCAAATTGGATGTAGTCTGAGTAGAGTGTTGGAGGCTATTTTGTAAATGACATAGCCGAAGTCAAGGATCGGTAGGATAGTCAGTTTTATGAGGGTATGTTTGGCAGCATGAGTAAACTGGTAATATCATCAACCATGTGTAGTTAACTAGTGATTATGTTAAGATTGATTGTTTTTTATAAGATAAGTTTAATGCTAGCTAGCAACTTATCTTGGCTTCTTGCTGCCCTCACGTAACAGGTAGTCAGCCTGCCATGCAGGCTCCTCATGGAGTGCAATGTAAGCAGGTGGTTAGAGTGTTGGACTAGTAACCGGAAGGTTGCAAAAATAAATCCCCGAGCTGACAGGGTAAAAATCTGTCGTTCTGCCCCTGAACAAGGCAGTTAACCCACCGTTCCTAGGCCGTCATTGAAAATAAGAATGTGTTCTTAACTGACTTAAATAAAAGGTGTGTAAAAAATAATTTGTTTTAATTTAAAAATTAAATACATTTTTAAAAAACAGCCAAATCGGTGTCCAAAAATACCGATTGTTATGAAAACTTGAAAAATCGGCCCTAATTAAATCGGCCATTCCGATTGATCGGTCGACCTCTAGTGTGTGTTACGGTGTTCAGTTTGTTTTAACCTATTTATTGATGCGATTTTGATATTCTATTGGTCACATTCATGCGATGCATACATGTGTCACGTAAAGAGAGCAAGGGTTGAGGCAATGTTTTTCCTAAACAAATCCGGGAATTCGGTAACAGAACTCTTGTTACAGCTTCAGCAACACGGACATCGTGATCAACCCTGTTGGTGTTCTGTGATGGTCGCTGCAGCAAGGAGGAGTGACAGACAACGGGTGCTAGTCAGTCACGCCCTGTAACTTCTTTTTTTTTTTAAACAGAGAAGCAAGTTTAAGCTCGACCTAATCAAATCAATTGCTGGTCAAACAAACTCAATGCATATAGTTGTTTTGATTAAAACACATAGGATGTGTCTATATGGAAAGATACGTTTTATATTTATGACCAATCGATTGGTCAAATGAACAAACGACTCTCGGTCTACCAATATTTTTCGGGTTGGCCAGGGACAGCACTAGTCTTATTCTGGTGACATTATGATCGATGCTTGCGTAGCGACGTAGTGCACACCATGTACTTCTTCGCTTAACTTTGGCACATTATTGTTGGATTTTTATTTGGTACATAAACTTTCCATTGCATTTTGAACTCGACCCATACTTTGTCACAAACGTTTGCACTCTAGCCAAAAATGTTTGACAAATAAAAATATTCTTGCTCTTATCCATAGACTAGCCTAACCGCCCCGTATTTGCAACATTTTTGGCTAGAGTGCAAGCAAACGTTTGTGACAAAGTATGGGTAGAGTTCAAAATGCAATGGAAAGTTTATGTACCAAATAAAAATCCAACGCTAATGTACCAAAGAAGTACATGGTGTGCACTACGTACGTCGCTACGCAACGATTTCTCTGCAACAAGTCTGTCTGGTGGAAACACAAATGGTGTGACAATTTGCATATTTGACTTCATGCGGATTCTAGACTATTCGCGTGAAAATCTGTCGACCAATTGAATGGAAACCGAGCGAGTGACTGACATGAGATGAAAACTACCAAAGCGCTACCACATTTCACAATTGCACCTTGTGGATTCTACTTTTACACATCTCAACAGTTAGCTGAAAGTCTGACAGAGTTCCCGCAGTGTGCCTATTGAGTATGGCTGGGCTGTCACTGGTAATGAAGTGGTTTCACTGCCTGCCTGGACTGACTGGGAGGAGAATGAGCCTGGCTTTTTACAGCAGTGTGGATGTACTCAGAAGAAGCAATTGATACCATTGTTTTATGGAGAGGGCGGTGATTAACTAACGACAAAAGAGCTCTTTCACTGGAAATGTCAGCCGCCAAGTTAAGAGACTGTCCGACTGGGCAAAAAGAGTCTGTGGAAAAATTTTATGGAATTGTATGACACTGCCACAATATCCCCACACAAATTGTGAAACACAATAAGTCTCATGTGGTAAAAAAAAGATTTGGCCGACAGCGTGTATATGTAAGACAATGCCAGACCAATGTGAAATGTACCATAATAGACAGTATGAACGCAGTAACACAATTCAAAGTAGCCTAAGTATTCAACCACCTTCTATAAAAACAGTCCTCAAAATGGATTGACAGACAAAGTTAATGTTAAACTTTGGCTTTGTCTTTCTCACAGAGATCAGAGAAACAATACCATGTAGGCTAAATCTGATCATAATCTCAAGGTCTAAATCAATAGTCTTTTCAATCACATCCAATACAATAATAGCTCAGTGATCAGTCTTAAGCTTAGCCTCATTTAAAAAGAAAACTGACCTAAATCTTCAGGAATATTATACTGGTGAGGGACCTCAAATATAACCGATTATCCATTCTAGGCTGTTTCTTCCTGATTAGATTATACAATAGCCGATAATATTAAGGTCTCACAGCAGCCTCCTTGCATTTCTCAGATAACACAATGGCCTTGGTCTCTAAGTTCCAAATCTGAGATTTAGGTACAGTTGAAGTCGGAAGTTTACATACACCTTAGCCAAATACATTGAAACTCAGTTTCTCACAATTCCTGACATTTAATCCCAGTAAAAATGCAATGTTTTAGGTCAGTTAGGGTCACCACTTAATTTTAAGAATGTGAAATGTCAGAATAATAGTAGAGAGAATTATTTATTTCATCACATTCCCAGTGGGTCAGAAGTTTACCTACACTCAATTAGTATTTGGTAGCATTGCCTACAAAATGTTTAACTTGGGTCAAACATTTCAGGTAGCCTTCCACAAAATATTAGGTGAATTTTGGCACATTCCTCCTGACAGAGCTGATGTAACTGAGTCAGGTGTGTAGGCCTCCTTGCTCGCACACGCTTTTTCCGTTCTGCCCACAATAATTCTATAGGATTGAGGTCAGGGCTTTGTGATGGCCACTCCAATACCTTGACTTTGTTGTCCTTAAGCCATTTTGCCACAACTTTGGAAGTATGCTTGGGGTCATTGTCCATTTGGAAGACCCATTTGTGACCAAGCTTTAACTTCTTGACTGATGTCTGGAGATGTTGCTTCAATATAACCACACAATTTCCCTTCCTCATGGTGCCATCTATTTTGTGAAGTGCACCAGTCCTTCCTGCAGCAAAGCACCCCCACAACATGCTGCCACCCCTGTGCTTCATGTTTGGGATGGTGTTCTTTAGCTTGCAAGCCTCCCCCTTTTTCCTACAAACATAACGATGGTCATTATGGCCAAACAATTTTTGTATCAGACCAGAGGACATTTCTCTAAAAGTACAATCTTTGTCCCTATATGCAGTTGCAAACCGTAGTCTGGCTTTTTTAATGGCAGTTTTGGAGCAGTGGCTTCTTCCTTGCTAAGCAGCCTTTCAGGTTGTCGATATAGGACTCGTTTTACTGTGGATATAGATACTTTTGTACCCGTTTCCTCCAGCATCTTCACAAGGTCCTTTGCTGTTGTTCTGGGATTGATTTGCACTTTTCGCACCAAAGTACATTCATCTCCAGGAGACAGAACACGTCTCCTTCCTGAGTGGTATGACAGCTGCGTTGTCCCATGGTGTTTATACTTGCGTACCATTGCTTGTACAGATGAACGTGGTACCTTCAGGCATTTGGAAATTGCTCCCAAGGATGAACCAGACTTGTGGAGGTCTACAATTGTTTTTCTGAGGCCTTAGCTGATTTCTTTTGATTTCCCTGTGATGTCAAGCAAAGAGGCACTGAGTTTGAAGGTAGGCCTTGAAATACAGCCACAGGAACACCTCCAATTCACTCAAATGATGTCAATTAGCCTATCAGAAGCTTCTAAAGCCATGACATAATTTTCTGGAATTATCCAAGCTGTTTAAAGGCACAGTCAACTTAGTGTGTCAACTTCTGACCCACCGAAATTGTGATCGTGAATTAAGTCAAATAATCTGTCTGTAAACAATTGTCGGAAAAATGACCTGTGTCATGCACAAAGTAGATGTCCTAACCGACTTGCCAAAACGATAGTGTGCTAAGAAGAAATGTGTGGAGTGGTTCCGACTTCAACTGTATATTAGAATTTCAACGAGGTGAGGTGCCCTGCCACTAAGACTTAAATGAAGTGGAGTTATTCTACTACTCTGACCTAATTGCTCTCTCTCTCCCTCATGAACACGGGAGAGCTGTGCACGCCGACATGTAATGATTATTTAATACCATCAAAGCCATAAAGGGAGAAATAAAAGGAGTCAATATAAAGGGGGGGGGGTTGACTTAACCCTTTCATCGTGCACAGGGAGGACTAGGAGAGCAGGGAAACAAACAGTGGACTGAGACAGAATCAGTATGTGTGAGCTGGCCTGTCAAACCCCCATCAGCCTGGCTGACTAGAGCTCCCATATCCCTACATCACAGGGGCTTTACTTCCCCAATCCACTCTTCACCCCTGCTAGCGGCTCCCACCCTCCTCCTCCTCTCAGTCTTTTCCCACACTCACCCCACTCCCAAAAGCAGCGGCTATGTCAGCAAGCACCACGGCCAAAACGACTATAACCTTGCAATTTATTTCTACTCATTCAGCAAGAGTGGCAATAGCAAAGAAACAACTTTCTCCAAACACAGAAACCAACATGTCTTGAAAAACAACTAAAGAGAGACGGAAGACTGACACCACACTACTGCTCATTATAACAAACCCCAAATGTCTGATGTCTTTTTTTTTTTTTTTTCATAACAGGCATCCGAAGCCTCAGCTCTCGAAACTGTGGTTTCACTCAGATCTGAGCTCCTCGCTCCTGAAATAAAACCCACACAACTCTGGCGTCTCGGCGAGTGAGTGGGTCGACTCGGGTTGAGGCATTTACCGTTTAGCGAGGGCCTCGTGACATCTCTGGGGTAACCCTGCCATTGTGGGGGACCCGTCTCATCTGTCACAACCCGATGAGTTTCTCCTGCACAGTCTCAGCCTTGTGAGGCAGGCAAACACCGGTTCAACTGAACACAAGGGACAGACAGGGCTGTGGTAAGGCTACTCACCACTATGGACCTCTGCTAACCGAACTTCAAATGTGTTGAGATTTCCTTTTTGGTATAAACTCTATACCAAATTGAAATGGACGCTCTTACACTACAATCAGTCGTGCAAACATCTCTGCCTACCCCTGAACCACACCACATTGCTAGGAGTCTTGCTCCCCACATCTTGTTAGACATGGGTGTGTTTGGCAGACAGGCCAACTATTTAGCTACAGTATCATTTGAACTCCTTTAAACCCCATCTCTTTACCTTCAACACGAATCTACAGATAGTAAAAAGGCCAGTTTTAGGAATAACACTGGGCATTTCCAAATACAAATCAGCAGCTCTGTGGGATACACATCTCATGTCCTGCAGTAAAGGTCTCCAAATGGGAACGCTCTCCCACCATCCTCCAATAACCCATCTCAGGTCATCCGGCAAAAACGATTTGTTCCAAAGGTTACAAGAAGACAGAAAATGTCAGCCCATGTGAAAAATAAATTGCCAGGAGCTTTTGAGTCACTATCATGTTTTTCAGAGCGAAGTCAAAGAATATTTTCCTTTCCAGTGTCACACTTGACTTTATCATTTTGAAGAGGAAGGAGAAGAGGGGGAGCCAAGAGCCATCGCATCCATTGTGATGACACATTTACCGCCATGTGAAACCAAGTCGTGTGAGGCTTCTAAGTCTAACTGGCATCGCTCACACAAGAAGGAAACAAACTTTACGTAGAACACAAGTCACTCAGAAACACTCTGGACTTGTGAAAAAGCAGTTCACTCTTCTGCCTCTAATTATATCTGCATGCAAAATACTGTACTTGGCTATACAATAGACTTTTCTGCTATTCCAAAAACACATTGTACGGTCTAACCCTCAAACTTAGAATAGACAACCAACCAAAAAGAACATGTCTGCCCTAGCATAGACAGAGTATCTGCCACAAGAGAAGCTGATGAACACAATGGATGTGCCTGCAAGGCTGAAGTTGGGCGGGCTGGCTGGCTCTGCTCTGATGTGTGTCCATACGGCATACTGTAGCCTATTAGTTAAACAAACTCCTAACACAGTGACCACATCTCAGATCCTGTTGCCCTTGAGGGGAGAACGGCGAACCCAAGTATGATTGGACCGTTGACGTACACAGGGTACCAGACCAGTGTGTAGGTTAAATCCCTCACCTGGGGCCCATCATGAGTTGATGACACAGCAGATAAAACTTCTATGATTGTATCATTTTCAACAGACCTGAAGGAACGAAAGCCAAGGGCAGTTATTATTACATAACAGTACCTTTCAGGATTAGCCCACTATAGTGGGGCTCCCCGAGTGGCGCAGCGGTCTAAGGAACTGCATCTCAGTGCTAGAGGCATCACTACAGACCCTGGTTCAATTACAATCTGCATCACACCTGGCTGTGATTGGGAGTCCCATAGGATGGCGCACAATTAGCCCAGTGTAGTCCGGGTTAGGGTTTGGCCAGGGTAGGCAGTCATTGTAAATAAGAAATGTGCTTAACTGACTTGCCTAGTTAAATAAAATAAAAGTGAAATAGTGATAGTCGTAACAGTTGTGAACGTACTGCTTGGTTAGGTTAGAACTGACTAGGGCATATCCAGCTATGGCTACGGCACAACACGCATCTGTGATTCACACCATGAGGAGAGGTGACAGGGTGGGAAAATCCTCAGACACACCAAATTTCCCACTCAGCAACTAAGCCTCCAATGCATCTTGCTCTGAATGTCACAGGTTTTCTGTAGAAAAGGGCACATACCTTTTTCACAACAAAAAAAAACACAGTAGTTTGGTGTGCACATCACACAGCCAGTCTTGGACAGAGCAATGGAATAATCCATATAAATGCATTATTTTATAAATCAATCATGCACCATAAAATATCTTAACACAGTGATTAGGCTACCTAATCATACAGAAACACAAAACGAAGTATTATTACAGATCTAAATAATAACGTTTTTTTTTTATGACTTAACAATAAATTTGCAAGAAATTGGTAATTATATAATTTTTGGCCATATCCTAAATCGGCAACATGCACTGTAATGTTAATAATCATGTCATAGGTATTATGACATTTAATTTGTCAGCTGCTCCTCTGAAGGCATATTATCTTGGGGGAAAACTGCATCAAATGTGTAAAGAAATTGGGGGTTACTGTCAGTGTGGCTTACAGTCATTTGCTGAAATAAAAACACTTGAGCACGCGGCTTTTGGGATTGATTAACATCGATATTCCACTGTCTTGGCGTTCCATAGATGGCTCGCAATGAAGCAATAAATTGTGTGCAAAAGAAACTATAGGGGTTTAGCAATCTGTGAGCTACACTCATATCATGGTAAATACAGTGAAAAGTTTACAAACTGGTTGACCTAGCTACAAGAATTGGCGATGTAAATATCGAGTCAACTGTCAGCCTGTCAAAATGCGGTTAGCTGCTAGCCAAATCGCTACTTATCGCTTGATGATGCTTACATTGAGATTTTATTGCTTGGTCCATTTCATTCATGCGAAAATAATACGGCAAATTGATAAAATAACTGTTTTGCTATCTAATTAGAGAAGCCACCCTACGTGTTGATAGTGTAGCCAGTGTCAATCACGAGATTCATAACGAAATCTCACATCCCGCCGAACTGACGTGCATGAAATCGTATAAAGTTCGTGCACAAAATAAACGCAACTGGAAATACGGTTGTCGTCGGGCTGAAAGGAGTTCAATTGTTTGTGACAGTTGCCTGTTGGCTTATGTTAATTTTGACCTGGACCGCACACTGTCCAAATGTTGACAAGGTAAGCCACCTCAAATAACAAGTGTCACATCAAATACCTTGGACCTGTTGCCTTCTCCTCCTGGTTCCGTGGTTGGTGGAAGTTGCGCCTAGTATAATTGTTTCGATACTCTCTCCACAGTTTTTGAGTGTAAAACATTTAGCAGTGGATAACTACCGGTGTCGAGCCAAACTACCCTCCGGCAATTTGTCGATGAGAGGCGGTGAACCGAGAAGTTGAGAAGAGCTTTTGCAGCGGACCCATTGAAGTCACGTGCTCCGGCAGTGAAATTCAACACCACCCTCTCGCTCCGCCCCTTCTCCATTTATGGGGTGGTCCGCTGTCCTGTAAAAGGGATACTTCAGGATTGTGGCCAGTTTGTAATCTTAAAACCAAGGAAAAAAGTTACACTATATATACAAAAGTATGTGGACACCCCTTCAAATTAGTGGATTCGGCTATTCCAGCCATACCCGTTGCTGACAGGTGTATAAAACAGCCATGCAATCTCCATAGAAACATAGAAACATTGGCAGTAGAATGGCCTTACTGAAGAGCTCAGTGACTTTCAACGTGGCGCTGTCATAGGATACCACCTTTCCAACAAGTCAGTTCATCAAATTACTGCCCTGCTAGAGCTGCCCTGATCAACTGTAAATGCTGTTATGTTGACGTGGAAACAACTAGAAGCGACAACGGCTCAGCCGTGGAGTGGTAGGCCACAGAAGTTTACAGTAGCTCGTAAAAATAATCTGTCCTTGGTTGCAACACTCACTACTGAGTTCCGAACTGCCTCTGCTTCATGAAATGGGTTTCCATGGCCAAGCAGCCGCACACAAACCTAGATCACTATGCGTAATGTCGGTGGGAGTGGTGTAAAGCTCGCCATCATTGGATCACGCGTCATCATCTGGCAGTCCGACGCTACCTGCACCAATGCATAGTGCCAACTGTAAAGTTTGGTGGAGGAATAATGGTCTTGGGCTGTTTTTCATGGTTTGGGCTAGGCCCCTTAGTTCCAGTGAAGGGAAATCTTAATGCTACAGCATACAATGACATTCTAGACGATTCTATGCTTCCAACTTTGTGGTAACGGTTTGGGGAAGGAAGGCCCTTTCCTATTTCACCATGACAATACCCCCGTGCACAAAGCGAGGTCCGTACAGAAATGTTTTGTCGAGATCGGTGTGGAAGAACTTGACTGGCCTGCACAGAGCCCTGACCTCAACCCCATCAAACACTTTTTGGATGAATTGGAACACAGACTGCAAGCCAGGCCTAATCACCCGACCTCACTAATGCTGTTGTGGTTGAATGGAAGCAAGTCCCAGCAGCAATGTTCCAACATCTAGTGGAAAGCCTTCCCAGAAAAATGGAGGCTATTATAGCAGCAAAGGTGGGACCATCTCCATATTAATGCCCATGATTTTGGAATGAGATGTTCAGCAAGCAGGTGTCCACATACATTTGGTAATGTAGTGTATCTCATTTTTATTTATTTTTTAAATAACTAGGCACGTCAGTTAAGAACAAATTCTTATTTACAATGACGGCCTAGGAACAGTAGGTTAACTGCCTTGTTCAGGGGCAGAACAACATATTTTTACCTTGTCAGCTCAGGTATTCGATCTAGCAACCTTTTGGGTACTGGCCCAATGCTCTAACCACTAGGCTACCTGTTCAGCCATTCCTGTGCTTGAAAATCAATGGGGAATAGGGTTTTGGGATAAACAAAGAAAAATAAGGTCTGAGGTTCTATGAGATAATACCAGTCAGTTAACCTTGATGAATATGAATATGTGGACAACTACAAATACCTAGGTGTCTGGTTAGACTGTAAACTCGACTTCCAGACTTACATTAAGCATCTCCAATCCAAAATTAAATCTAGAATCAGCTTCCTATTTCGCAACAACGCTTACTTCACTCATGCTGCCAAACATACCCTCGAAAACTGACTATCCTACCGATCCTTGACTTCGGCGATGTCATTTACAAAATAGCCTCCAACACTCTACTCAGCAAATTGGATGAAGTCTATCACAGTGTCATCTGTTTTGTCACCAAAGCCCCATATACTACCCACTATTACGACCTGTATGCTCTCGTTGCCTGGCCCTTGCTTCATATTCGTCGCCAAACCCACTGGCTCCAGGTCATCTATAAATCTTTGCTAGGTAAAGCCTCGCCTTATCTCAGCTCACTGGTCACCATAGCAGCACTCACGCGTAGCACGCACTCCAGCAGGTATATTTCACTGGTCACCCCCAAAGCCAATTCCTCCTTCGCCCGCCTTTCCTTCCAGTTCTCTGCTGCCAATGACTGGAACGAACTGCAAACATCACTGAAGCTGGAGACTCATATCTCCCTCACTAGCTTTAATCTTGCCACTAGGGGGGTGCCATTTCGACATAGCACAAATTGGTCTCCAAATTAAACTGCCTCGTACTCAATTCTTGCTCGTACAATATGCATATTATTATTACTATTGGATAGAAAACACTCTCTAGTTTCTAAAACCGTTTGAATTATGTCTGTAAGTGAAAGAGAACTGGATTTAGAGCACTTTTCCTATGTCTGTGTGAGAATGGCAAATTTTCTCATCTGCTCTGAGACCTGTCTTTAATTTTGCCTGTCTTCTATTGGTTGAGATGCACTGCATACGCCTTCCCCTGGTTGTTAGCGAATAGGGGGAGTTGAAATGGAGTTTCTACGCAGTTCAGAAAGTTGATAAATTGGTTGGAACCGAGGTGTCCAGCCTTTTGGTCCTTCGCGCTGACGCAAAGAGGGTCTTGGCATGTCTTTTTAGAACGTCTGGTTTTAGAAACTAGAAATATCCGGCTCTGTTTTTATTCGATATGGGCTTTAAAGACATCATAATCTTGTTATTTTAAACCGATTTATTTCAGTTTATGTCAGTATATTGCAATTTTCGGGCATTTCATTTTCTGACATTGTATTGAGTTGGGTGTCTCTCTCTCGAATGCCATTGTGTACTGCTAATTGCAGTCGAAGGAAAACGTCGAAGGAAACATTCTCCAACCCAGCAACGATTATTTTGGCCAACGGACAACTTTCCCAAGATTCTGATGGGAGTTCAGCTAATAGTAAGTACTATTTATGCTGATAATTCGTTGTTCTGTTGAAAAAGTAAAATGCATAAGACGACATTATTTTCCATGTAGCCTTGCGCTATCGCACCCTGTATTGCACCCAGTATTGCGCAGTAAGGTTAATTTTAAAAATGTAATTCAGCGATTGCATTAAGAACTAATTTGTTTTTCATATGCTGTCCACCCTGTATTTTCTAGTCAAGTTTATGATTATTTATTGGACTGTCATCTGAAGAATTCTGAGGTTAGTGAAAAAAATATTATTTTGGTGGTGAATACGTTATCGCTATGTTTGGCTGGAATCAGTGCTGTTGTTTGGTTTGCTACTGTGCTAAGCTAATATAACGTTATATTGTGTTTTCGCTGTAAAACACTTAGAACATCTGAAATATTGTCTGGATTCACAAGATCTGTGTCTTTCAATTGCTGTACGCTGTGTATTTTTAAGAAATGTTTTATGATGAGTAATTAGGTAATACACGTTGCTCTCTCTAGTTATTCTAGTCGATTTGTGATGGTGGCTGCAATGGTAAACTATGATTTATACCTGAAATATGCACATTTTTCTAACAAAACATATGCTATACAATAAATACGTTATCAGACTGTCATCTGATGAGGTACTTTCTTGGTTAGTGGCTATTTATATCTTTATTTGGCCGAATTTGTGATAGCTACTGATGCAGTAAGAAATGGTGGAGCAAAAAAAAAGTTGTCTTTTGCTAAAGTGGTTAGCTAATAGATTTACATATTTTGTCTTCCCTGTAAAACATTTTAAAAATCAGAAATGATGGCTTTATTCACAAGATCTGTATCTTTCATTTGGTGTCTTGGACTTGTGGTTTCATGAACATTTTATTATATGATATCCCTGTGGCTTTAGGCTAGGCTATGCTAGGGGGGGATCCCGGATCCGGGTTTTGTAGGCGTTAGAGGTTATTAAGCACCAGCTGTCAGAGCAGCTCATAGATCACTGTACCTGTACATAGCCCATCCAACTACCTCATCCCCATACTGTTATCTATTTTATTTATTTTGCTCCTTTGCACCCCAGTATCTCTACTTGTACACTCATCTTCTGCACATCTATCACTCCAGTGTTTAATTGCTATATTGTAATATTTTCGCCACTATGGCCTATGTATTGCCTTACCTCCGTTATCCTACGTCATTTGCACACACTGTATATAGACCTTTTCTATTGTATTATTGACTATGTTTGTTTATTCCATGTGTAACTCTGTGTTGTTGTTTGTTTTGCACTGCTTTGCTTAATCTTGGCCAGGTCGCAGTAAATGAGAACTTGTTCTCAACTAGCCTACCTGGTTAAATAAAGGTGAAATTAAAAAATAATTATTATAAAGCCTTCATGTGCTTTATGTGTTTTTTCTTATTACATGAATGCTTCAAAATTCACAAAAAGTGACTTCAGCTGATGAAGATTATCTCATAGAACAAAACTCCTACGATTTCCTAAGCCTGTGTTTACCACATACCTTCTTTTTCCAAAAACCCTATAAAAACGCCATTCATTTCTACATAGGCGTTTGTCCTACGAGCCATGGCGGAGTTAGTGCCTACAAAAAGACGCCATTACTATCTCTCTCTATTTGACCCTTTATCCACTTCCCCAGAGTCAGATGACCTCGTGGATAGCATTTGTATGTCCCTGTGTACAGTATGAAGGAAGTTAGAGGTACTGTACTTTCATGAGCCAATGTTAACTAGCATTAACGCAATGACTAGAAATGGTATCCAATCCACGGGTTCATCTGACTCTGGGGAAGTAGATGAAGGGGCCTCATTACCAAAATCACAAAGTGTCCCTCAGATGTGCAGACAGTTTTTCTTTCATGGTATTATCACAAATTGTATAGATATTTGTATTTATAAAAATCTTCAATATTATCTTATGATTTTGTACTGAAATTGGAAAAAGCAAACATTTATGATTATATTACTATTTCATACTTACAAGTTGTCAGATAATGACATATCATGAAAACATTTTGCTTTGATATAGCACATTTACAAAATAAAGAAAAACAACTTTGATTATATTATCAATTGAATAACATGTTATTGCATTTATCGTCTTGGTAGATAAAGATGTGTATTATATCGACAGTCAGATTTAAATTAGAGATGGACAAGCCATTTTTCTGTGTTTAACCTCTACAATATATCTTGGCACAGCATCCCTTTATAGTACAAAGACTGTAATTGAATTGAATTAGGTATGGTGTATTGGGAGTCAGCTGAGCATTATTTGTTGTGTGAACAGTGGAGGGAAAGGACACATTTGTTTCTGCCCTTCAGGTTTGTTTGTTTATTTGTTGCTTTCCATGTCAAAACCTACTGCCAGAATTTAGAACATTATGTGAGAGGTTGCATTTTTGGACACACTGGAACACACCACAGTCATTGAGATACTATACTTATCCCCCATTGCAACCCACCGCAAAGTTGACTGTTTGTCTCCTTCCCTGCAAGCTTTGTATTGCGGGCGGCTATTCCCTGTCTTTCCTGGATGTTTTTCCAATGCCCACGAGGCTGCTGCAACAATGCTGTGAGTGGCACTGAGCTGTGTCAACTGTCACACATCAGCACAGAAGTGAGGAATGCTGTGCTGGGGGTGACGTGGGGGGACACAGTCGTATGCGAGGACTGAGGACTCAGAGCAGAGTAAAAGGCCTTCAAATGCTCAAAGTGTGTTTTGGTGCAATTGGTTACTGTCAAAATAGAGACTATGAGTGTGAGCAGATTTAGGCCTATTTCACAGGATTTTTTAAAATTATTCTTATTTTTGGCAGGTGAAATTAGGCCCTGGCTTGTTATCTTTATGTTCACAGATCTATGAAGAGTATACTTCCCTTTGCCTGCAGACAGACTGTGGGACTTTACTTTATTGGCAGCCATAGCTGCTGTGTTCCCTCGAGGCGGGTGTCCTTGGTACAGCTGCATTCTGGATGTGCAGTCAAGCTTATCATCTAATGTTAGGCGGAGCGCAGTACTGTATCTTAATACTGGACTTATTGTATGGTACTGAACAGCTCCTATTTCGGTATTAGTTCAGTGAATGACCATAAGGAAGATATGTCACGCCGTGCATGTTTTATGCATGCTTTGCATAATCAACTTTACACAAAAAAAGGGTTCTCAGGGATATCAAGCATAGTACAGTGAGTTATGTAGTGCATATTTCATGTCGTGCTTTATATAACCTACTATACACAAGGGAGAAATCATGGGTTTGACATAGTTGAGAGCTCAAAGGCTGCAAATTTGCATCGCATCTTTTAAAGCATCACACCTGATGTCACAAGGAGTGACACAGCTGTCTGTAAAGGTTGACTCTGTGATTTATGTATGCCAAGGTATGCATGTATTTGGCCTGTATAGCATGACATTTTTGCTGACTATCACTGAGGCTGCGTTTTTCTAAAGCGGCAGGCTGAAATTATTTCAGGCTGGCTACGATTCGTCATTCACTCTACACATTGTGAACACTCATCCTTTTAGCATCAAGAATACGACCCTTTAAGAGGCATGACATGCATGGCGCTGAAAGAGTCTTCACAGTGCTATCCTGATCCTGGAAAGCCTCCTGTGAAATGGATGGGTCACAAAAACATTTGCTCCTCGACTCTCCCAGTTCTCCCGGCTTGCCATATTCTTATTTGGGGAAGTGCCAACGAGAGCACAAATAGTGCCAAATACTCCCTGACAACCCAACGTTAGGAGCAGCTCTCAAGATTACCCTCTAAGAGCACGCGCAATGCCGTTGGGGGTAAGCCAATTTAAAATATGATTCACTTTTTTTTTAAAGATAATAATAAATAATAATAATAAAAAACAATTCTTCACATTTTCAAACGGTCCATATAGTAAGTCCCGCGTCCATAGAGACACATACCAGCTCTACTGGTAGTACTGCTACTACCAGCAGTACTACACCTGCACCTGTCGACGATACAAGTTGTTCTGCTTCCACTAGCACACAATGCTAGCATCAGTAATTCTACATTTGTTGTTAGCCCAGCTAGCATGGACACTGACAGTTGTGAATCTGATGCAGCCGAAGAGCTACTTACCCGGGAAAGCAACAGACAGGGACGTTGGACCATCGAAGATGAGCGAATATGGTGAGAACTACATTGATTTGGGGTTCACTTATATTGGGAGTAGTGCCTTTCCTCAGCCACAGTGTGTGCAAAAGTACTATCTCACAACTCGATGAAACCTTCACTTTTTTAACATTTCTCTCCCCAATTGGTAGTAGTTACAGTCTTGTCTCATCGCTGCAACTCCTGTACAGACTCGGGAGAGGCGAAGGTTGAGACCCATGTGTCCTCCGAAACACAACCCAACCAAGCAGCACTGCTTCTTGACACAATGCCCATCCAACCCAGAAGCCAGCCGCACCAATGTGTCAGAGGAAACACTGTACCTGGTCAGCGTGCACTGTGCCCGGCCCTCCACAGGAGTCGCTAGTGCTTGACGATATCCCTGCCAGCCAAACCCTCCCTAACCCAGACGACACTGGGCCAATTGTGCACCGCCCCCATGGACCTCCCGGTCGCAGCCAGCTGCGACAGAGCCTGGACTCGAACCCAGACACTGCGTTGCAGTGCCTTAGACCACTGCGCCACCCGGGAGGCCCGAAACCTTGCACAGACATTTAGAAACAAAACATGCCGATTTGAAAAATAAGCCATGGGAGTTTTTTGAGCGAGAATTAAGACAACTTTCGAGTAGAAAGACATGTATAAAAGCAACAGATACCATTAATAAGAAGGGGCTAGAAGCGTCTTATATGGTGAGCTACCGAGTAGTAGGACAGGCAAGCCCCATACTATAGTGGAGGACTTAATTCTTCCTGCTGCCGCGGATATGTAGCTGGGACAATGCTGGGGGAAAAGGCCAACACAAATTATACAGACAATGCCACTCTGTACCTCCTGTACTCTAACCTTGTTTATGAGCTTTTGCCTGTCCACGACCATTACCGGGCATCAATGACATTACGATCAAAAAGCGGTACCCTCTACCACTCCTCTCCTTTCAAACCTCTCCAGGGGGCTACCATATTTTCCAAACTGGACCTTCGGAATGCCTACAACCTTGTTCGGATACTCGAAGGAGACGAGTGGAAGACGGCTTTCAACACTGCCAGTGGACACTGAGGAGCTGGTCAAGCCGTTTGGACTCTGTCTTCCAGGCCCTGGTCAACGATGTTCTCCGGGACATGTTGAACCGTTTTGTTTTTGTCTACCTCAACGATATCCTGGTTTTCTCTCGTTCTACCCAGGAACACATTCTCCATGTTTGACAAGTCCTTCAGCGCCTCCTGGAAATCAGTTGTTTGTAAAAGCTGAGAAGTGTGAGTTCCATCTCTCCACTATCTCCTTTCTGGGATACATCATCGCTGAAGAGAATGTTCAGATGGATCCGGAAAAGGTGAGAGCGGTGGTGGAATGGCCACAGCCCACGTCCAGGTTGCAGCTACAACGGTTTCTGGGGTTCGCTAATTTCTACCGCCGTTTCATTCGGGGCTACAGCAACCTGGCGGCCCCCCTCTCTGCACTCACCTCTCCTAAGGAACTGTTCACATGGTCTCCAGCAGCGGACAAGGCTTTTGGGGATCTAAAGCCGCGATTCACTACTGCCTCCATCCTCATCCACCCGGACCTGACTCATCAGTTTGTGGTTGAGGTTGACGCTTCCGAATGTGGGAGAAGGGGCCGTCCTTTTCCAGTGATCCGGCTAACCGAATGTTCATTCCTGATTCGGCCAAGCCTCAGGTCCTGGAATGGGCTCACTCTTCCAGGCTTACTTGTCATCCTGGGGCTCATCGTACCCTGGCTTTCCTACGACAATGCTTCCGGTGGCCCACCATGGCTCCTGATGTCTCGGTCTTCGTCGCCGCATGCATGGTGTGCGCTCAAAGCAAGACTCCATGGCAAGCTCCGCCTGGCCTCCTTCAGCTACTCCCAGGCCCTCATCACGGACTTTCACCGCCGGCACCCCGGTTAGCCAGGTGTGCACCCAGGTAGGACACCAGGTGGCGCCCCGAGAGAGGGGGGAGGGGTACTGTCACGCCCTGATCTGTTTCATCTGTCTTTGATTGTCTCCACCCACCTCCAGGTATTACCCGTTTTTCCCATTAGTCCCTGGGTATTTATTCCGGTGTTCTCTGTTTGTCTGTTGCCAGTTTGTCTTGTCAAGTCAACCAGTGTGTTTTTCTGTGCTCCTGCTTTTTCTTATCTCTTTTGCTAGTTCTTCCAGTTTTGACCCTTGCCTGCCTTGACTCTGAACCCACCTGCCTGACCATACTGCCTCTCCTGACCTCGAGCCTGCCTGCCACTCTGTACCTCCTGGACTCTGACCTTGTTTACAAGCTTTTTCCTGTCCATGACCATTCTCTTGTCTGCCCCTTGGATTATAATACATATCAGAGACTCAAACCATCTGCCTCCAGTGTCTGCATCTGGGTCTCGCCCTGTGCCCTTATACCATTACGTTTATTGGGTGTGGCAAACCAGGGGGTTTGGCCAAAACGTTTACACAGATCAGACACGGACAGAGTAGGATTAGCTCAGTTTCAAGGGTGTTTATTTGAATAACAAACCAAAAGAAAATAATAGGTCTCCCCCATGAGACCCTCTCCGGGATACAGTCTTCTGGGCTCCGGGTCTTGCTGTAGCCTGTGGGGAACAAAATGTAACTCCCTCCTTTTACCTCTGGTACCGTCCCCAACTATAAGGGAGTAACCTTTCTTCCCCCAGTCCCTTCTCCCATGTGCTGCCCTTCTGGCAGCTTTATGGTACCCATCCAGCTGGTGCGCAATCAGTCTTTGATTACTCACCAACCACAATCAGCCCCAATTAGTCCTGACCGAAGAGCCCGTCGAGACCTGGCACGTCCAGCAGAGGGAGCCATACTTCGTCTGTCATCATGCCTCGACGAGTCTCCCCCTGGTGGCTGACCTGCTGTACACCACAGGGTGGTCAATTAAGGAAGACATCCTCTTCTCCAAACCACTGGAAACCAGTACAAGAGTTGAGTATATTTTTAAAGTACTGGACAGCTTTGTGACATCAAATGGACTTGGCTGGTCAAGATGTGTTGGTATCTGTACTGATCGTGCAAAAGCCATGACAGGTTGACATAGTGGAGTGGTAACATGGATGCAAGCAGTTGCTCCCGACGCCACTTGGGTACACTGCAGCATCCACCAAGAGGCTCTTACTGCCAAGGGAATGCCTGACAGCTTGAAAGACGTGTTGAACGCTACAGTGAAAATGGTTAACTTTGTTAAGCAAGGCCCCTGAACTCTCATGTATTTTCTGCACAAGAGTTTTTACAACATGCAAAAGTGCACTGGTTATCAAGGGGCCAAGTATTGAAATGTTTTTTTAAATTGAGAGACGAGCTTAAAGTTCTCTTTACTGACCATCATTTTCACTTGTCTAACCGCTTGTATGATGCCGAGTTTCTCACACGACTTGTCACGATCGTCGAAATAACATTCGGACCAAGGCGCAGCGTGATATGAGTTCCACATCTTATAATACATGAAATGACCAAAACAATTTTAAAAAACAGCAAACGAAACGTGAAGCTATGGAGTGCTCACAGGCAACTACACATAAACAAGATCCCACAAAAACCAGTGGGGAAATGGCTGCCTAAATATGATCCCCAATCAGAGACAACGCTAAACAGCTGCCTCTGATTGGGAACCATACCAGGCCAACATAGAAATAAAACAACCTAGAATACCCACCTTAGTCACACCCCGACCTAACCAAAATAGAGAATTAACCTGTTGGGGATGGGGGCGCTGTTTAGACTATTTATGCTAATGTGGCTAATTTTTTAAACGGCTTCCCACAAAATCCTTGATCGTACAATATGCATATTATTATTATTATTGGATAGAAAACAGTCTATAGTTTCTATAGGAGTTGAAATTTTGTCTCTAAGTGGAACAGAGCCCATTCTACAGCAATTTCCCTGACATGGAGTCAGATTTGAGAAATGTTGGCCACTTTTCTGAAGTCAGTTAAAAGGGCACTGTCGTTGCTATGACTATACGGACACTTCTTACGTCTTCCCCTGGATGCCTTTACGTGATGACGATTCCAACGGGCTCGATTGCGCGTTCACAGGCCCTACAAATGAAAAAACTCTGAAGCTAGTCATTCTTTGGGAGCTGCGTAACGCGCGTGGAAGACACCGACCCTCTCCTGTTCCAAGCGTTAGTTTAGCCTGTTATATTTCTCCGGTCATCTTTTCACTCGTTATAGGAGTTACAAACATCATAAAGTAGTTAATTTAAAGCGTTTTATAGCAATTTATATCCGTTTAGTGCGATTTTGGGACATTTATTTTTGCAACGATGTGAAAAGTTGGGCACGCTTTTCAGTTCATCCCGAACGCAGTTGACATTTCCACATGGCAAGAGGACAGCTTTCCACCAAAAGACGATTTCTCCCAAGAAAGGATCCTTTGCCCAAGATACTGATGGAAGAACAGCTCAAGGTAGGACATTTTTATTATGATAAATCGTGTTTCTGTCGAAACATTTTAGTGGCTTAGGACGCCATGTTTTTTGACGTAGCTTCGCTTGGCGCAAACTGTATTGAAAAGTAAGGATAAATTAAAAAATGTAATAACGCAATTGTATTAAGAATTAAATTGTCTATCAATCCCTGTCCACCCTATATTTTTTAGTCACGTTTATGAGTATTTATGTATAAGAGTAGATCACTGTCTAAGTGGCGCAAGGACATTTTCTTTACCAGCTTGTCTACATTTCACATTGTCTAACCATGATTTTGGTGGCTAAATATGAACATTTTCGATCAAACTGTATATGCATGTTGTAATGTGATGTTACAGGAGTGTCATCGGAAGAATTCTGAGAAGGTTAGTGAAAAAATTAATATCTTTTGGCGATGTTGACTTTTATCGCTCACTTTGGCTAGAATCAATGCTGGGCTGCTAATTGCTATGTGCTAAGCTAATATAACGATTTATTGTGTTTTCGCTGTAAGACACTTAGAAAATCTGAAATATTGTCTGTATTCACAGGATCTGTGTCTTTCGATTCGTGTATGCTGTGTATTTTTACGAAATGTTTGATGATTAGTAGTTAGGTAAACACGTTGCTCATTGTAATTATTCTAGTCCATTTGTGATGGTGGGTGCAATTGTAAACTATGCCATATACCTGAAATATGCACTTTTTTCTAACAAAACCTATCCCATACCATAAATATGTTATCAGACTGTCATCTAATGAGTTTTTTTGTTGGTTAGGGGCTATAAATATCTTAGTTTAGCCGAATTGGTGATGGCTACTGGTGTTGGTGGACAAATAAAAGATGGTGGATTATGCTAATGTGTTTTTAGGTAATAGATGTACATCTTTACATATTGTGTCTTCCCTGTAAAACATTTTAAAAATCGGAAATGTTGACTGGATTCATAAGATCTGTGTCTTTCATTAGCTGTATTGGACTTTAATGTGTGAAAGTTAAATATTTAAAAAAAATATTTTTTTTGAATTTCGCGGCACTGGTTTTTCAGTGGGGGGGGGGGGGGGGTGCCGCTAGCGCCACGCTGATCCTAGACAGGTTAAAAGGCTCTCTATGGTCAGGGCGTGACACGACTGGCCTATCTGGGTGATGTTGTTTCTTGCCTGAATGATCTGAATCTAGGATTACAGGGACTCTCTGCAAGTATATTCAATGTCCAGGACAAAATTGAGGTTATGATTAAGTTGGAGCTCTTCTCTGTCTGCATTAACAAGGACAACACAGGTGTTTCCATCATTGTATGATTTTTTTGTGCGCAAATGAACTCAAGCTTACAGACAATGTGAAATGTGATATAGCGAAGCACCTGAGTGAGTTGGGTGCGCAATTACGCAGCTACTTTCCCGAAATGGATGACACAAACAATGGGATTCGTTATCCCTTTCATGCCCTGCCTCCAGTCCACTTACCGATATCTGAACAAGGGAGCCTCGTCGAAATTGCAACAAGCGGTTCTGTGAAAATGTAATTTAAATCAGAAGCCACTGACAGATTTCTGGATTGGGCTGCGCATTGAGTATCCTGCCTTGGCAAATCGTGCTGTTAAGACACTGATGCCTTTTGCAACCACATACCTATGTAAGAGTGGATTCTCAGCCCTCACTAGCATGAAAACTACATACAGACACAGACTCTGGGAGATTATTTAAGACTGAGACTCTCCAATACAACCCAACATTGCAGAGTTATGAGCAACCTTTCAAGCACACCCTTCTCAATAACCTGTGGTGAGTTATTCACAATTTGCGATGAACAAATAAGGTTTTATATGTAAGATGGTTAAATATAGAGCAAAATTATTGATTATTTTTTATCATTATTTGTTCCCTGGTCCTATAAGAGCTCTTTGTCACTTCTCACGAGCTGGGTTGTGACAGAAACTCACACGCATTCTTATGTTTAGTAAATGTATCGTATAGTGTGTGTGTGGCAGGCTTACAATGATGGCAAAAAAACAACATTTGAGAGTGCGCTGACCCTGACGCAGCTGGAGGTTAAATGTTTGAAGGGATACAGGACTATAAAAAGTTTGGGAACCACTGCATTAGAGGGTATCTAGTTAAGAGTCCTTTGGGACACATTATATTAAGATAGAAAATGAATGTTTCTGAATATGTCTGTTGCTTATGTTTGTAAAGTACATGTGTACGTGCGCGTTGAAAGGAGACATAACTCCTTTTTTTCTTCCCCTAAAAATAATATGATTTTCCAAACCTCTGACAACCGAGCTTTTTGCAGGATATATTCCACGTTCACGTGCTAGTCAGAACTGGGAAACTCTGAAATTTCCGACTTGTTAACTGGTTGTAGTTCTACACGTGCCAAGCTCAACGACTCAGCAAGTTGGACGTTTCCTAGTCCCGACTAGCATGTGAACACAGCATTAGTCCATCTAATAACATGTGGTAAGCTTTGTGGAATGCCCCAAATGATTCCCAGATGTGCTCCGCAAACATGTTTAACCCCTTCCTTCCTGGCCGCAGCCGGAGGAGAAAGTATATCAACAGGGCCTACCCGAGAGAAGGTTTGAGCAATATAAAAAAGAACTGCAAAACCTATGTCTCCCCTCTCTGTTGATTTTTGGTTGTTTCAAAGTATTGGAGCCTGCGGAAGTATGGTTAAATGTAATTTACTGTAAAGCTAAAGGTGAAGTAAACTTATACTGCATTACACAAGTTTAAAGAATGTTAAAAAGACCAGTTTATTCCAGATGACTCATCGAAGCATGGAGTTGACAAAGATTAGAAAAACACCTTTGCGGAGCGATGATATGTTTTCCTGACATGGTTACTTTTTTCCTGTTACCTTGGAACTCCTCTCCTCTGCAGTTTTCTTGGCGTTGTTTCCCAAGCAACCTGTAAAAAATAGAAATGTCTATTCTTTTATCTGACCTACAACAACAACCCAAATCATGTTGTCATGAACAGGGGCGATTTTAGCATGTACATCTTGGTGGGTGGGGAAAAAACTAGTGGAATGCATGACAGCAAAGTCACTACACAACACTTAACAATACATGAATTGCACTATAACGGTGACAAACAGTGCCCACAAACTGTTAGGGCCTACATAAAGCTGTCCCAACAGCAGTCCCAACATCTTACCACTGCTACAGTTGGCTATCAGCGGAGCCTTGTCTGGCAGCGAAACAGCCTCATTTACTGCCTTTAAAAAAAACATAGCTGATATGGCTGACTTGCTTAAACAAATGTGGTTTCTAATGACAATTGAGATGTACAAACTATGAAACCGTAGGATAAGTAAAGGGGGCAAATAAGCAGACAATGAAAGATCTTACAAAATTAGATGATTACATTTCTCTAAAACAGGTTATAGGCTACATGTGCACAACCAAGTCAGAACAGTTGTCACGTTCGTCGTAGCGATGAGACCAAAGCGCAGCGTGATTTGAATATATCTTCTTAAATGAAGAAAGAACACAGAACGAACTATACAAAAACAACAAAACGAACGTGAAGCTATATAATAATAGTGCTGACACAGGCAACTAACCATAAACAATCCCCCACAAAATACTCAAGGAATATGGCTGCCTAAATATGGTTCCCAATCAGAGACAACGATAAACAGCTGCCTCTAATTGAGAACCAATCTAGGCAACCATAGACATACAAAACACCTAGACTAGTAACAACCCCATTAACGAACGAAAACCCTAGACAGGACAAAAACATATAATCACCCATGTCACACCCTGACCTAACCAAAAATAATAAAGAAAACAAAGAATACTAAGGTCAGGGCGTGACAACAGTAGGCAAAATTAAGAGGGGTAAATAGACCAAATTATTAGGGTGAGGCACATGGGCTACAACAGCTTACTACACAAAATACACTTACTATTACTTTCTTAGCTACAGTATACATATCTCCCTGGCATATTACATCATTTATGCAGCAGCATACAATACATTTTTTGCACTCACCTTGTTGTGCTGTGCTCACTTGAACAGGAAGGTGGCACGGCTGTCCTTTGTGGGAAAATGTTGTCATCAAAGTCTGGCATTCTCTGGATTTATGGTGCTTTCAAGACAACTGGGAACTCTGAAAAAAAGAATGTTGAATCATGATGATGTCATTGATCTTCAGGTCGTAGCTCTAGAAAGAGGCCCGAGTTCCCGACTTACAATTCCGAGTTGGATGATCGTTCAAAACGTATTTCCCAGTCGGAACTAGTTTTTTCCAGAATTCCCAGTTGTTTTGAACTCACTGAAGTCTAGTTTTCCCAGATTTGGGACCACACAGCCACTCCACTGAATAGCAGGTTAGAGAATGCTTGCAGTTAGCCACTGTCACTGATTCCTTCCAAACCACTCATTGTAGAATTTCCGATTTCAAATAACAGGTGTGCCTTGTTAAAAGTTAATTTGTGGAATTTCTTTGTGACAATCAGTTGTGTTGTGATAATGTAGTGGCGTATACAGAAGATAGCCCTATTTGGTAGAATACCAAGTCCATATTATGGCAAGAACAGCTCAAATAAGCAAAGAGAAATGACAATCCATCATTACTGACATGAAGGTCAGTCAATACGGAAAAAAGTACAATCGCAAAAACTGTCAAGCGCTATGATGAAACTGGCTCTCATGAGGACTGCCACAGGAATGGAAGACCCAGAGTTACCTCTGCTGCAGAGGATAAGCTCATTAGCGTTACGGACCTCAGAAATTGCAGCCCAAATAAATGCTTCACAGAGTTCAAGTAACAGACACATCTCAACATCAACTGTTCAGAGGAGACTGTGTGAATCATGCCTTCGTGGTCAATTTGCTGCAAAGAAACCACTACTAAAGGACACCAATAATAAGAAGAGACTTGCTTGGGCCAAGAAACACGAGCAATGGACATTAGAGCGGTGGAAATGTCTCCTTTTGTCTGGTTTTGTCTTTTGATTCCCACCGTGAAGCATGGACGAGGAGGTGTTATGGTGTGGGGGTGCTTTGCAGGTGACACTGTCAGGGATTTATTTAGAATTCAAGGCACACTTAACCAGCATGGCTACCACAGTATTCTGCAGCTATACGCCATCCCATCTGGTTTGGGCTTAGTGGGACTATCATTTGTTTTTCAACAGGACAATGACCCAACACACCTCCAGGCTGTGTAAGGGCTATTTGACCAAGAAGGAGAGTGATGGAGTGCTGCATCAGATGACCTGGCCTCCACAATCCCCCAACCTCAACCAAACTGAGATGGTTTGGGATGAGTCGGACCGTAGAGTTAAGGAAAAGCAGCCAACAAGTGCTCAGCATATGTGGGAGCTCCTTCAAGATTGTTGGAAAAGCATTCCAGATGAAGCTGGTTGAGAGAATGCCAAGTGTGTGCAAAGCTGTCATTAAGGCAAAGGGTGGCAACTTTGAAGAATATATTTTGAATTGTTTAACACTTTTTTGGTTACTCCATGATTCCATATGTGTTATTTCATAGTTTTGATGTCTTCCCTATTGTTCTACAATGTAGAAAATAGTCAAAATAAAGAAAAACCCTTGAATGAGTCGGTTTTCTAAAACATTTGACCGGTAGTGTAAATATATAAAGCGTTGCCATCCCTACTGCCTCTGATCTGGTGGACTCACAAAACACAAATACTGCATTTGTTAATTAAGTCTGAGTGTGCCCATGGCTGTCCATAAAATTAAAACATCTATAAAATTATGCTGTCTGGTTTGGTTAATAAAAATAATTTGATGTATAGCATTTACTTTAACGTTTTACTTTTACTCAAGTATGACAATTGAGTACTTTTTCCACAACTGAGAATATGCAATATGATATGTCATAGTCTGCAAGAAATATAAGGTTCAAGTTTAGTAATACTCAAATCCTCTCTGTTTTTTAAAATTTAACTAGGCAAGTCAGTTAAGAACAAATTCTTATTTACAATGACGACCTGCCCTGGCCAAACCTGGACCAATTGTGCACTGCCCTATGGGACTCCCAATCACAGCTGGATGTGATACAGCCTGGATTTGAACCAGGGACTGTAGTGACTCCTCTTGCACTGAGATGCAGTGCCTTTGACCGCTGCGCCACTCGGGAGCCATAGAGCATATAAACCTTGATCAAAACAATGCAGTAACTTGTGCAGTTTTATTACGAACTCTGTTATTGTTGATATAACACTCCCAAAGATGGCGGTTTTATGAGGTAGAAGAGGGAGGTAACAGAACAGCTCCACTGCTCCAGGGGTGGAGGAACAGAGCTGATTGATATACTTTGAGCAATAAACTCAAGTGACCCCATTCCATGCTCCCTCCCTCCCTCCCTCCCTCCCTCCCTCCCTCCCTCCCTCCCTCCCTCCCTCCCTCCCTCCCTCCCTCAGCCATCTGTGATGCAGTTGTCCAACACACCCGTCAGCCTGCCAGCCAGCACTCTGGATTGAAGCCCAATATACACAATAATAACAGACAGAAAGGGTAGATGCAGACAAGCACAGGAAAAACGTCAGTGACTGACTGAGGGAGTGCGTGAGGGAGAGCTGCTACTGGTGCTGCTCAGTGCTCTTACAGATGTTATATCTTAATATGACCCATTTCGCTGCAGGAGGAAAATAATCCTGCAGCAGGAGGATTTGAAGGAATATTGAATATTTAGAATCTCTGCCAAAGGACAGCTAGAAGCGGTGTTTGTAAGCCAAACAATGCAGTACCGTACCTTGGGACTATGGTTTGGGTAAGGCTCTGCAAACCAACCAACCTCATACCATCAAGTATTATCACGGCTTGGTAGAACATGAACTTCTGAGCATCCCATTGCTGGACAATCGTTTTGACACTTTGTATGAATGGAAACTAATGTTGCTGTCGCCTACTGTTATTATTTAACCAATCCAAAGGCAGCTGCTTGCTGCTTACCTGCCTCCAAAGGCATCTACCTTAGTAGGTTGCACTTTCCCAGTAGGCTACTGCCATTTGGGACGGGATTTCACGAGACAACTCATTCACATTCCAACCGAGTGTGAGACCTTTGAAGCCCCATTGTAGCTACTGTAGCAGCATGAGCTACTAGTGCCAGAAATTCAGGGAAGTGCGATCCCAAAATGGAAATATCTGACACGAATAACAAGTAAACAAGTAATAGAAGCGATCTCCTCAGGGCTCGTGAATGAATGTCGACAGCAACCAAAATAATTGTCCTACAGTGTTGGGTCCTCCTCTTGCATATTGCTTGGTCTGCTGCTCCATCGTGGTGGACATGACAGGTAAGCTTGCATGCATGAGCTCCTACAGGCACAATTTTTTGAGATAGCTAAATAAGCTATTTTACTGAACGTTTAAGAATGATTAATAGCCAGAATAGTGGTGTTTCACTGGGAACCTAATATTGCATTATAGCTGCTTGCATTGCGATTAATTCATCAAGATAACATGGTTGTATATTTAAGCAGTAAAGCCCGAGGAGGTGTGGCCTATGGCCAATATACCATGGCTAAGGGATGTTCTTAAGCACGACGCAACAGGGAGTGCCTGGACACAGCCCTTGGCCATATATCACAAACCCCCGAGGTGCCTTATTGCTATTATTACTGGTTACCAATGTAATTAGAGCAGTACAAATACATGTTTTGTCATACCTGTGGTATATGGACTGATATACCATGGCTGTCAGCCAATCAGCATTCACAGCTTGAACCATCCAGTAGATTAGAAGGCCTAGGCTGCTTCATCCTAAAGTAAGCTAAATACATTGGATACAAAACAAGTATTGGCAAGCGAAGAAGGCTAACATGTTCAATATAAGTATATAAATGGATGTCAAACAGGAATATATATTCATTGAAATGAATGCAGCATTGTAATAGTATTGATGCATTTCTCTCTCCTTTTATGGGATCAGACAGATGAACCGCAGACACCAGATGCACAAGCCTCAAAACCAAAAACATGTGGGGACATCAAAACACTTGTAATTTTGAATAAAAGTTTAAAAAAAATATTGGTCTTCCTGTATCTGTACAAGATTACTTAAAATGCAGTCCATTGTACAAAATAAGTCATTCCCAAGTGAGGGATATGAAGGAGATGAACCTCCAACATTAACAAGCTAGTTCAGTACACGAGGGCAAATATATGATATATTTATAAACAGGACAGGAATTTACAGGTTATGGTTTCAGCCCTTCACAAACACCTAATTCAAATAATCGTGTTTTAAATTGAAGACTTGTACACAGTGCAACCCCCTGGGACAGAAATCACGTCTGTATTTCAGAACAAGCTTCATAAGTCACAATGTCCTGACGAATCGGTACGATAATAACATGGGTGAATCTATTTCTATCCAACATAGAGATGTTTTACACTAATACACTAATATTCTGGGATATGGGGATTATCCTGGTGGCTGGGAGGTTCACGACAAGTTCTTTACTTCTGCAGGGTGTCAGGGTGGGATGTCCTTCAACCGGTGGAAAAAACGGTCAATTGTGGGGGTGCACATGTTTCTGGGGATCAGAAGTGCCCGGTGTGAGAGAGAATGAGTTTGCCGGGGTCAGAGTAGAACAGAAGGTATCGTATTCTGAGGCAGTGAGCATGTCACTTGCAACCCCATGGTTGTGGGTTCGATTCCCACGAGGGGCCAGTACGAATGAAAATGTATGCACTCACTACTGTAAGTCGCTCTGGATAAGAGTGTCTGCTAAATGACTAAAATGTTTTTAAAAAATGTGACCCATTAAGGGCATATGTGCTATTGGGCCTGGGCTCCTGTCCAGAAGCTAAATGTTTGAAGGGGTGAGACTTTCATTTCCACATATATTCCTTCTAATTTCTGTTGTCATCTCCCAACAATCCGTTAACATTCAATACATACCACATCCCCAGTTATACAGGTGACTTCCACCATTCTACAGTCATTTCCAACTGATTTATCTCAGCAGAACATCTACCCTGCAGGTCATGTGCCCCCTGTTACGGAAGCCATTTTGGATCATTGGGGGGGGGGGGGGGGGGGTGTCGCCAACATGTCCCCTTTCCTACCAGCTCATCAGCGGAAACCCAGAGAGTATGTTCCTTTAATTAGACCACCCGTGAAAATAATTGTGCATTAATGACATTTCTATGGGGGCCAATGAGCTGGAACAACAGAGGCAAGACTAAATAACAAATCAATTCCAACAAACGTAATTAAGGCTTAATTAGCCTCCAGGGTGCCTTTGGAACGTGATGAAAGAGAGATGGAGGAAGAGAGAGAGAGAAGGAAAGATGGAGGAAGAGAGGGTGGGTAGGGAGAGAGAGGGTTTGGGAAAAGGTCCATCGTGCAATCGGAGAAATGAGACGAATATCATAACACAAAACATCGGCTCCACATCAGGCATCGATACAATAATGCAGTATCGGAAGTCTTGTAGTTGTATAATGATTGGAACTACAGCCTGAGAGGAACAGACTAGGCTCAACGACTTACTCATGACACGTGCCCCAGCGGTTTTAACGCGGATGGATGTTTTAACTGCACCGCTTAAAGTGTGAGCCACACAGCCAGGCGTGGGTGTGAGGAGTGCTAATTCTCTATAAAAACAGCAGCATGTACGGTTAGGCGCAAAAAACATTCTGGTTTTAAAAGGAGGGAGGAAAAAAACTAAAAGAGGCAAAACCGCAGGGAAGCTGGGAGAAGCCCAAAGCCCAAAGCCCAGCCAGGCTCGTTGGATGCCAGATCACAGAAACTCTTGCGCTAATAAATTACCTTCATAAACTGCAATTACAACCCTGGGCACTAATTTAGTGGAAATGGCAGCCTTGTTAAAAATCAGGAGTGTTAGGGAAAGGGAGGAGAAAAGGTGGAGGGAGATGGGCGAGTGGAGGGATTGGACCACGGCAACTGATATGTTTTTCCCCCAGCTTTATCCCTCCCTCTAATCCAAAACACACCAGCTCTCATACTTTAATATTATTCCTGGTCCCTATCATATCTAAAAGAGAGAGAGAATGAAATAACAATAGAGCGAGAGAGAGAATGAAAGAACAACAGAGAGAAAGACTGAAAAAGAGCACGGGAGTGGTAGAGACAGCAAGGGTGCATACGACATGCCTAACAGGAGACATCTGTCTCTGCTCTGTCGACGAGAGCGATGTGTCAGCACTCTGACAGAACGAGCCTCGTACTCACACACCACCGCAGAGAGCAGAACTCTTCTCAAGAGCATGAACACATCTCTCTGTCACCACACCTCAGACAACGCTGTCTAAACAGTGTTGTCTAAAAGTACTGTGATTATTATGAATGAAGGAGACACGTACCGGCTGAGAAGAAAGATAAGAAGACAATGAGTTGGCCATGTAGGAGGAGAATTAGAGATTGAAAAAGACTAATTGGACAGAAAATACATTTTCCATATTTCCAGTGATAAAACAAAAACCATTACCCACATTTTTTTCACACATTGGTGCATTTGTTTGCACAACCCTTGCCATCATAGCCCGTACCCAGAACGGTCTCGTTTTCTTCTTTAAACTTGTAACGAGTGCGCTGAGAGTCGGGAACCAAGTTCAGGAAGCGAGTGTTTTAATAAATATAAGAAACAATGAACACGAAACACAAACAGCGCACCGACATGAGAACAGAGTCAATAACACCCGAGAAAAGAACCAAGGGGAGTGACAGCTATAGGGAAGATAGCCAAGGAGGTGATGGAGTCCAGGTGAGTGTCATGAGGCGCAGGTGCGTGAGATGATGGTGACAGGTGTGCGGGATAATCAGCAGTCTGATAACCTAGAGGCCGGAGAGGGAGTATACGTGACAGTACCCCCTCCCCGATGCGCCGCTCCAGCCGCAGGACGCCGTCAAAAGGGGGTGAACCCGGGGATCAGGAGCGGACCGGTCACCCCTGCTGATGCGCGAGAACCTGTCGAGTCAGCTGGGGGGCGGGAACCTGACAGATCGGTTGAGGCAGAGGAGCCTGGCGATCCAGCTAAGGCATGAAAGCCAAACGAGCCAGCAAAGGCAGGGGATTCTGGCGATCCGGCTGAGGCAGGGAAGCCCGGCGATCTGGTTGAGACATGAGAGCTTGTAGCAGTTCTCAGACCCGAAGTCATTACTCTGACACAAAAAAAATAAAACAAAAAAACACTCCCTGAAGCGTCCCTTAAGTGATGTGTTATTCTGTAACGAGTGCGCTGAGAGTCGGGAAGCAAGTTCATAGAGTGAGTGTTTTAATAAATTAAAGAAACAATGAACACGAAACACAAACAGCGCACCGACATGAGAACAGAGTCAATAACACCCGAGGAAAGAACCAAGGGGAGTGACAGCTACAGGGAAGATAATCAAGGAGGTGATGGAGTCCAGGTGAGTGTCATGAGGCACAGGTGCGCGAGACGATAGTGACAGGTGTGCGGGATAATCAGCAGCCTGATAACCTAGAGACTGGAGAGGGAGTATACGTGACACAACTGCTTCTAGCTCCTAAGCAACTTTGTAGTAATTAGTTTTTTGTGTGTGTGTTATTTCTTACATTATTAGCCCAGAACGTTTTTTGGGGTTAGTACATACAGCCAGAAAAAACTTTTGGAAATCAGAGCGGCAGTAACTCACCAGCATTACGATCAGGAATACAACTTTCCCGAATTATATCTTTTTTTCACACCCCCCAGATTAATTGAACTTATCCCAGAGTCTGCTCCAAAATGCCGCCGGCGGAGAAGATGCATTTGGAGTGGACTTCTAATCAGAATCAGCGGGCGGGCACACCATCCACCGCTTCCGAGTATATTACCCGCTGATGTTCAGTCTCTGGACAATAAAGTAGACGAGCTCAGGGCGAGGATCTGCTTTCAGAGATACATCAGGGACTGTAAAATATTCAGTTTCACGGAATCATGGCTCTCTCCAGGTATACTGTCTCCGTCCATAAAGCTAGCTGGGTTCTCAGTACATCGCACAGACAGGAATAAAGAACTCTCCGGGAAGAAGAAGGGCGGTGGTGTATGTTTCATGATTAACCACTCATGATGTGATTGTGATAACATACCCGACCTAGAATACGTCACAATCGAATGCCGACCGTATTACTTCCCAAGAGAATTCTCTTCGGTTATAGTCACAGCCGTCTATATTCCCCCTCAATCCAATACCACAATGGCCCTAAAGGAACTACACTGGACTTCATGGAAACAGGAAACCACATATCCTGAGGCCGCATTTATAGTAGCTGGGGATTTTAACAAAGCAAATTAGAGGAAAATGCTACCGAAGTTCTATCAACACATTGACTGTAGTACTCGCACTGGGAAAACCCTCGACCACTGCTATTCTCTCTTCTGGGTTGCCTATATGGGCTTCCCCCACCCTCTCTTCGGATCACGACTCCATTTTGCTCCTCCCTTCGTATAGGCAGAAACTCAAACAGGAAGTATCCGTTCTACGGTCTATTCAACGCTGGATTTGTTCCAGGTAGCCTTGGAGAATAACATGTATGTATACACAGGGACACGGTGACTGAGTTCATCAGGAAATGTATAGGGGATATTGTTCCCACTGTGACTATTAAAACCTACCTGAATCAGAAACCGTGGATAGATGGCAGCATTTGCGCTAAACTGAAAGTGTGAACCTCCGCATTTAACCATGGCAAGGTGACGGGGAATATGGTTGAATGCAAACAGTGCAGTTCTTCCCCCTGTAAAGCAATCAAACAACGTCAGTACAGAGAACAGCGGAGTCGCAATTCAACAGCTCAGACACGAGACGTATGTGGCAGGGTTTACAGACAATCAAGGATTACAAAGGGTCGTCGCCGATACCGACGTCTTGCTCCCGGACAAGCTAAACACCTTCTTCGCCCGCTTTGAGGACAACACAGTGCCATCGACGCGGCCTGCTCCCAAGGACTGTGGGCTCTCGTTCTCCGTGGCCGACGTGAACAAGACATTTAAGCTTGTTAACTCTTGCAAGGCTGCCGGCCCAGATGGCATCCCTAGTCGCGTCCTCAGACCAGCTGGCTGGAGTGTTTACGGACATATTCAATCTCTCCCTATCCCAGTCTGCTGTCCCCACCAAGAAAGCAAAGGTAACTGAACTAAATGACTATCGCCCCATAGCACTATCGCCCCATAGCCCCACCTCACTTCTGTCATCATGTACTTTGAGAGGATAGTTAACCTGTTGGGGATGGGGGCGCTGTTTAGACTATTTATGCTAATGTGGCTAATTTTTTAAACGGCTTCCCACAAAATCCTTGATCGTACAATATGCATATTATTATTATTATTGGATAGAAAACAGTCTATAGTTTCTATAGGAGTTGAAATTTTGTCTCTAAGTGGAACAGAGCCCATTCTACAGCAATTTCCCTGACATGGAGTCAGATTTGAGAAACGTTGGCCACTTTTCTGAAGTCATTTAAAAGGGCTCTGTCGTTGCTATGACTATACGGACACTTCTTACGTCTTCCCCTGGATGCCTTTACGTGATGACGATTCCAACGGGCTCGATTGCTCGTTCACAGGCCCTACAAATGAAAAAAACCTTTAGCTAGCAAGTCTTTTCTTGCTGCGTAACGCGCGTGGAAGACACCGACCCTCTCCTGTTCCAAGCGTTAGTTTAGCCTGTTATATTTCTCCGGTCATCTTTTCACTCGTTATAGGAGTTACAAACATCACAAAGTAGTTAATTTAAAGCGTTTTATAGCAATTTATATCCGTTTAGTGCGATTTTGGGACATTTATTTTTGCAACGATGTGAAAAGTTGGAAACGCTTTTCAGTTCATCCCGAACGTAGTTGACATTTCCACATGGCAAGAGGACAGCTTTCCACCAAAAGACGATTGCTCCCAAGAAAGGATCCTTTGCCCAAGATACTGATGGAAGAACAGCTCAAGGTAGGACATTTTTATTATGATAAATCGTGTTTCTGTCGAAACATTTTAGTGGCTTAGGACGCCATGTTTTTTGACGTAGCTTCGCTTGGCGCAAACTGTATTGAAAAGTAAGGATAAATTAAAAAATGTAATAACGCAATTGTATTAAGAATTAAATTGTCTATCAATCCCTGTCCACCCTATATTTTTTAGTCACGTTTATGAGTATTTATGTATAAGAGTAGATCACTGTCTAAGTGGCGCAAGGACGTTTTCTTTACCAGCTTGTCTACATTTCACATTGTCTAACCATGATTTTGGTGGCTAAATATAAACATTTTCGATCAAACTGTATATGCATGTTGTAATGTGATGTTACAGGAGTGTCATCGGAAGAATTCTGAGAAGGTTAGTGAAAAAATTAATATCTTTTGGCGATGTTGACTTTTATCGCTCACTTTGGCTAGAATCAATGCTGGGCTGCTAATTGCTATGTGCTAAGCTAATATAACGATTTATTGTGTTTTCGCTGTAAGACACTTAGAAAATCTGAAATATTGTCTGTATTCACAGGATCTGTGTCTTTCGATTCGTGTATGCTGTGTATTTTTACGAAATGTTTGATGATTAGTAGTTAGGTAAACACGTTGCTCATTGTAATTATTCTAGTCCATTTGTGATGGTGGGTGCAATTGTAAACTATGCCATATACCTGAAATATGCACTTTTTTCTAACAAAACCTATCCCATACCATAAATATGTTATCAGACTGTCATCTAATGAGTTTTTTTGTTGGTTAGGGGCTATAAATATCTTAGTTTAGCCGAATTGGTGATGGCTACTGGTGTTGGTGGACAAATAAAAGATGGTGGAATATGCTAATGTGTTTTTAGGTAATAGATGTACATCTTTACATATTGTGTCTTCCCTGTAAAACATTTTAAAAATCGGAAATGTTGACTGGATTCATAAGATCTGTGTCTTTCATTAGCTGTATTGGACTTTAATGTGTGAAAGTTAAATATTTAAAAAAAATATTTTTTTTGAATTTCGCGGCACTGGTTTTTCAGTGGGGGGGGGGGGGGGTGCCGCTAGCGCCACGCTGATCCTAGACAGGTTAAGGATCATATCACCTCTACCTTACCTGACACCCAAGACCCACTTCAATTTGCTTACCGCCCCAATAGATCCACAGACGATGCAATCGCAATCGCAATTGCACTGCACACTGCCCTATTCCATCTGGACAAGAGGAATGCCTATGTAAGAATGTTGTTCATTGACTATAGCTCAGCCTTCAACACCATAGTACCCTCAAGCTCAGGGCCCTGGGTCTGAACCCCGACCTGTGCAACTGGGTCCTTGACTTCCTGACTGGCCGTCCCCAGGTAGTGAAGGTGGGAAGCAACACCTCCACTTCACTGATCCTCAACACAAGGGCCCCACAAGGGTGTGTGCTCAGCCCCCTCCTGTCCTCCCTGTTCACCCATGACTGCGTGGCGACACACACCTCCAACTCAATCATCAAGTTTGCAGACGATACAACCATAGGAAGCCTGATTACCAAAAATGACGAGACAGCTTACAGGGAGGTGAGGGCCCTTGCGGAGAGGTACCAGGAAAATAATTTCTCACTGAACATCAACAAAACGAAGGAGCTGATTGTGGACTTCAGGAAAAAGTAGAGGGAGCACACCCCTTTCCACATTGACGGGACAGCAGTGGAGAACGTGGAAAGCTTCAAGTTTCTCTGTGTACACATCACGGACAATCTGAAATGGTCCACACACACAGACAGTGTGGTGAAGAAGGCGCAACAGTGCCTCTTCAACCTCAGGAGGCAACCTCAGGAGGCTGAAGAAATTTGGCTTGGCCCCTAAGACACTCACACGCTTTTACAGATGCACAATTGTGAGCATCCTGTCGGGCTGTATCACTGCCTGGTACGGCAACTGCACCTCCCGCAATCGCAGGGCTCTCCAGAGGGTGGTGCGGTCTGCCCAACGCATCACCGTGGTCACACTGCCTGCCCTCCAGGACACTGACAGCATCCAATGTCACAGGAAGGCCAAAAACATCATCAAGGACATCAACCACCCGAGCCACGGCCTGTTCACCCCGTTATCATCCAGAAGGCGAGGTTAGTAGAGGTGCATCAAAGCTGGGACCGAGAGACTGAAAAACAGCTTCTATCTCAAGGCCATCAGACTGTTAAATAGCCATCACTAGCTGGCTACCACACGGTTACTCAACCCTGCACCTTAGAAGCTGCTGCCCTATGTACATAGACATGGAATCACTGGTCATTTTAATAATGGAACACTAGTCACTTTAATAATGTTAACATACTGCTTTACAAATTTCGTATCTATATACTGTATTATACTGTATTATACTTTTAGTCAATGCCACTCCGACATTGCTCATCCTAATTTTTATATATTTCTTAATTCCATTATTTTACTTTTAGATTTGTGTGTATTGTTGTGAATTGTTAGATATAACTGCACTGTTGGAGCTAGGAACAAAAGCATTTCGCTACACCTGCAAAAACATCTTCTAAATATGTGTATGTGACCAATAAAATGTGATTTGATTTGATTTTAATGTATGGGATCCTACAAATGATCACTCTTGATCACAGTTTTAAGCAATCAATAATATTCTCATTGCCACATAAACATCCATGTAAGTATGTCAACTACAAGAGGTGGACAGTATAGGGAGGCTATGAACCAATCTGTAGCCAGTTGCCTTCATGATAATTTGTGAATGTTAATTCAGGGTCTATGAAGGCACTACAGTATGCATTGCTTATGAAGCTGTCATATAGTCCTTATGATTAGCCCATACAATAATTACCATAATCACAGTAACACACAAGACTGAGTCTGAGTTTTTTCCCCGTTCAAGACGTATGGGCATCTATCACGTCTTAAGGAAGACTCAGATGCAGACAGTGTCGAAGTAACAAAGGTTTATTACTAGAACAGGGGGCAGGCAAAACGACAGGTTAAGGACAGGCCGATAAGGTAGATAATCCAGATCAGGGTCCAAATGGTACAGAACCTCAGACAGCCTCAGGGTCAGGGCAGGCCTAGAGGTCTATTATCCAGTGTGATGTGACAAGGTACAAAATGGCAGGCAGGCTCAGGGTCAGGGCAGGCAGAATGGTTAAAACCAGGAAAACTGAAAAACAGGAACTAGAAACAGACAGGAGCAAGGGGGAAAACACTGGAAGGCTTGACGAACAAAACGAACTGGCAACAGACAAACAGAGAACACAAGTATAAATACACTGGGGATGAAGGGGAAGATGGGCAACACCTGGTGGGGGTGGAGCATCGAAAACCTTCTTTACCTCCGCCACGAACTCCTCCAGACTGAAGCATACTGCCGTTGCCCAGGCGAGAGCCCTCCTGGACATTAACGTGATGAGGTACGCTATCTTAGAGCGGTCTGAGGGGAAGGAGGAGGGCTGCAGCTGGATGATGAGGGAACACTGAGCGAGAAACGCCCGATAGGTGCAAGACTTTCCATCGAAGCATTCCGGGGGAGGTAAGTGGGGTTCCCGGGAAACCGGGGTGGCTGGGGAGGTGGCGTTGCTAACAGCCGGGTTACTGAGTGGCTGGGAGGTTACCATCGTGGTAGGCTGCCTAACAGACAGCCCGCGGAATTGCTCCAGCAATGTGTTCAACGCTCTGTCATAGCGTTCGGACAAGGTCTGGAACCGTTCCATAAGACCACAAAGCAACTCCTCGTGCCATCCAATGGTGGCTCCTTAGGAAGAGATGGTGTTGCGGAGCTGGTCCGAGTCTGCTGTGTCAGTCATGGCCAGTTTGTAATATCATCATCATATCCAGATTAGAGTACAAACGGTACAGAATGGCAGGCAGTCTCAGGGTCAGGGCAGGCAGAACGGTTAAAACCGGGAAAACTAGAAAACAGAAACTAGAAACAGACAGGAGCAAGGGGGAAAACGCTGGTAGGCTTGACCACGAACGAACTGGCAACAGACAAACAGAGAACACAGGTATAAATACACTGGGGATAATGGGGAAGATGGGCGACACCTGGATGTGGGTGGAGACAAGCACAAAGACAGGTGAAACAGATCAGGGTGTGACAGGCATCCACAGTTTAGAGTGAAAACATCCAGCAGAACTAAGTAAGCAGAGCCCAGTGATGTTGTCCCATTTAACTGTTTATTGATCACAATGTCAAGCTGTGAAGAACACAGAAAATAGAGGAAAACCTTAAACGGAGGAGAGTGAGAGGCATAATACGTAGTAGGACTAGGACTCTCTGTTTGGGTAGTAAGAGCAGTTAGAATAAATTAATAATATAATTGAAGAAACCAGGATTGGTCTTCACAGCAGATTTTTTTAACTTCTTATGGCTGCAAGGGGCAGTATTGAGTAGCCAGTTCAATCGTGCCCATTTCAAATGGCCTCGTACTCAATTCTTGCTCGTACAATATGCATATTATTATTACCATTAGATAGAAAACACTCTCTAGTTTCTAAAACCGTTGTAACAGTCCTGACCTGTTTTATGTTGTTTTTATGTGTTTATGGTCAGGGCGTTAGTTTTGGGTGGGCAGTCTATGTTATTTGTTTCTATGTTGGTTTTGGTTTGCCTGGTATGGCTCTTGATTAGAGGCAGGTGGTTTGCGTTTTCCTCTAATCAAGAGTCATATTTAGGTAGGGCATTCTCACTGTTTGTTTGTGGGTGATTGTCTCCTGTGTCAGTATTTATGTTCGTACCACATGGGACTGTAGCGTTTGTTTGTTTCGTTTCGTTTCGATGTCGTCTGTTTCCTGTACGTAAGTTTATGTTTAGTTATGTAAGTTTATGTTCAGGTTTCGTCAACGTCGTTTTCTTGTTTTGTAGTTTGAAAGTGTTTTGTTTCGTTTCGTGTGGCCATCGTATTTTTAATAAAGATGGCTTATTTCCCAACTGCTGCGTTTTGGTCTGAAGATCCTTCTCTCCTCACCTCATCTGAGGATGAGGAGAGCACAAGCCGTTACAGAATCACCCACCACGCTAAGACCAAGCGGCTAGGGAAAACTAAATGGAGTAAGGGACAGGAGAAGAAGGAGAGATGGACATGGGACGATGTTTTGGATGGAAAAGGTGTCTACACATGGGAGGAGATCCTAGCTGGTAGAGATCGCCTCCCATGGGAACAGCTGGAGGCACTTAGGAGAGCGGAGGCTACCGGAGAGAGGAACCGGAGCTATGAGGGAACGCGTCTGGCACGGAAGCCAAAAAAGCCCGTAAGTAATTCCCAAAAATTTCTTGGGGGGGGCTAGGAGGTAGTGGGCCAAGGGCAGGTAGGAGACCTGCGCCCACTTCCCAGGCTTACCGTGGAGAGCGGGAGTACGGGCAGGCGCCGTGTTACGCAGTAGAGCGCACGGTGTCTCCTGTACGAGTGCATAGCCCAGTGCGGGTTATTCCACCTCCCCGCACTGGTAGGGCTAGATTGAGTATTGAGCCAGGTGTCATGAGGCCGGCTCAACGCGTCTGGTCTCCAGTGCGTCTCCTCGGGCCGGCATACATGGCACCTGCCTTACGCATGGTTTCCCCGGTTCGCCTACATAGGCCGGTGCGGGTTATTCCACCTCCCCGCACTGGTCGGGCAACTGGGAGCATTCAACCAGGTAAGGTTGGGCAGGCTCAATGCTCAAGAGTGCCAGTACGTCTCCACGGTCCGGTATTTCCGGCACCACCTCCCCGCCCCAGCCTAGTACCTACAGTGTCTACACTACGCACTAGGCTACCAGTGCGTATCCTGAGCCCTGTTCCTCCTCCACGCACTCTCCCTGTAGTGCGTGTATCTAGCCCGGTGCCTCCAGTTCCGGCACCACGCACTAAGCCACCTGTGCGTCTCCAGAGCCCTGAACACACTGTATCTTCTCCCCCTACTAATCCTGATGTGCTTGTCCTCAGCCCGGCGTCACCAGTGCCGGTACCTCGCATCAGGGATAGAGTAGGCTTTGAGAGTACAGTGTGCCCTGTTCCTGCTCCCCGCACTAGTAGGAAGGTGCTTATCCTTAGCCCGGTGCCTCCAGTTCCGGCACCACGCACCAGGTCTACAGTGCACCGTATCCGGCCAGAGCCATCCGTCTCCCCAGCGCCATCTGAGCCATCCGTCTCCCCAGCGCCATCTGAGCCATCCGTCTCCCCAGCGCCATCTGAGCCATCCGTCTCCCCAGCGCCATCTGAGTCATCCGTCTGCCAGGAGCCTGCAAAGCCGCCCGTCTGCCATGAGCCTGCAAAGCCGCCCGTCTGCCATGAGCCTACAGAGCCATCTGCCAGACAGGAGCCGCTAGAGCCGTCAGCCAGACAGGAGCCGCTAGAGCCGCCCGCCAGACAGGATCTGCCAGAGCCGCCAACCAGACAGGATCTGCCAGAGCCGCCAACCAGACAGGATCTGCCAGAGCCGCCAACCAGACAGGATCTGCCAGAGCCGCCAGCGAGCCATGAGCAGCCAGAGCCGTCAGAGAGCCATGAGCAGCCAGAGCCGTCAGAGAGCCATGAGCAGCCAGAGACGTCAGAGAGCCATGAGCAGCCAGAGCCGTCAGAGAGCCATGAGCAGCCAGAGCCGTCAGAGAGCCATGAGCAGCCAGAGCCGTCAGCCTGCCATGAGCGTCGAGAGCCGTCAGCCTGCCATGAGCGTAGAGAGCCGTCAGTCTGCCATGAGTGTCGAGAGCCGTCAGCCTGCATGGACCTGCCAGAGCCGTCCAGCCAGGACCTGCCAGAGCCGTCCAAACAGGACCTGCCAGAGTCCTTCAGCCGGGATCTGCCCCTTGTCCCGGTGCTGCCCCTTGTCCCGGTGCTGCCCCTTGTCCCGGTGCTGCCCCTTGTCCCGGTGCTGCCCCTTGTCCCGGTGCTGCCCCTTGTCCCGGTGCTGCCCCTTGTCCCGGTGCTGCCCCTTATTCCGGTGCTGGTCCTTATCCTGGTGCTGCCCCTTGTTCCGGTGCTGCCCCTTGTCCCGGTGCTACCCCTTGTCCCGGTGCTGCCCCTTGTCCCGGTGCTGGCTGTTTATTTAGGGGAAAGTAGTTTTAGGGTGGTCAGTGGAAGGGGTAGACAGAAGAGGGGAGTGACTATGGTGGTGTGGGGACAGCGTCCTGAGCCGGAACCACCACCGTGGTCAACTGCCCACCCGGACCCTCCCCTGGACTTTGTGCTGGTGCGCCCGGCGTTCGCACCTTGAGGGGGGGGGTACTGTAACAGTCCTGACCTGTTTTATGTTGTTTTTATGTGTTTATGGTCAGGGCGTTAGTTTTGGGTGGGCAGTCTATGTTATTTGTTTCTATGTTGGTTTTGGTTTGCCTGGTATGGCTCTTGATTAGAGGCAGGTGGTTTGCGTTTTCCTCTAATCAAGAGTCATATTTAGGTAGGGCATTCTCACTGTTTGTTTGTGGGTGATTGTCTCCTGTGTCAGTATTTATGTTCGTACCACATGGGACTGTAGCGTTTGTTTGTTTCGTTACGTTTCGATGTCGTCTGTTTCCTGTACGTAAGTTTTTGTTTAGTTATTTAAGTTTATGTTCAGGTTTCGTCAACGTCGTTTTCTTGTTTTGTAGTTTGAAAGTGTTTTGTTTCGTTTCGTGTGGCCATCGTATTTTTAATAAAGATGGCTTATTTCCCAACTGCTGCGTTTTGGTCTGAAGATCCTTCTCTCCTCACCTCATCCGAGGATGAGGAGAGCACAAGCCGTTACAACCGTTTGAATTATTTCTCTGAGTGTAACGGGCTTCCTCCTTCTCCTCATCCGAAGAGGAGTAGCAGGGATTTGACCAAAATGCAGCGGGTTGTGAATACATAATGATTTAATAAACAAAAACAGAAGAACACGACGAACACTTGAATAATTACAAAACAAATAAACGAATGTAGACAGACCTGGACACGAACTTACATACAACATGAAGAACGCATGAACCAGGAAAACAGACTACATAAAACGAAAGAACTAACAAAAACCGGAACAGTCCCGTGTGGCGTAACATACAGACACTGACACAGGAGACAATCACCCACAAACAAACAGTGAGAACAACCTACCTTAATATGACTCTCAATTAGAGGAAAACGCAAAACACCTGCCTCTAATTAAGAGCCATACCAGGCAACCCAAAACCAACATAGAAACAGAAAACATAGACTGCCCACCCAAAACTCACGCCCTGACCATCACACACATACAAAACAGGTCAGGAACGTGACACTGAGTGAAAAAATCTCCTTCTGCAGCACATTTTCTGACCAGGAAGTGGAATGTCAGAAATCGATGCTCTGTTCAACTTCATGCCTATACATGGGCAATGAACGTAAGAGTCTACGTACACTTCATACACCTTCCCCTGGTTGTCAAGAGGCGGTGAGAGAAGAAATTTCGTGTCTATCTTGGTCTGAGGTGGAATTAAAGCTCTTTGTATGACGTGATCGTCCATTTCCTGTTTCTGGAGCGTGCGAAAGAGGACATGGATTTGCCTTCTGTTTAGCTGTCGTTATGGACAACTAACATCTCCGGTTTAGATTTTATTTGATACATGTGACCATATCATCGTAAAGTATGTTTTTTCAATATAGTTTAATCAGATTATTGACATTTTTTCAGGAGTTTTGCCGTGTTCCGTTCTCTGACTTTGTTGCTGTTGGAGAGATCCGTGCCACTTGGCAAGTGCCCATGCTAAATAAAGAGGGAAATTTGCCGTTCCAGATCCAAACAACGACTGTTCTGGACAAAGGACACCTTGTCCAACATTCTGACGGAAGATCACCAAAAGTAAGAAACATTTTATGATGCTATTTCTAATATCTGTCGCGCATGTGAACTGGTCGTCGGCGCCCAAGTGTTTCTGGCTATTGTGGCTACGCTAATATAACGCTATATTGTGTTTTCGCTGTAAAACACTTGATAAATCGGAAATATTGTCTGGAATCACAAGATGCCTGTCTTTCAATTGCTGTACACTATGTATTTTTCAGAAATGTTTTATGATGAGTATTTAGTTATTTGGCGTTGGTGTCTAATTTTTCTGTCTGCTTTCGGTGCAATTTCTGACTGTAGCTGCAATGTAACTATGATTTATACCTGAAATATGCAAATTTTTCGAAAAAAAAACATATGCTATACAATAAATATGTTATCAGACTGTCATCTGATGAGGTTGTTTCTTGGTTAGTGGCTATTTATATCTTTATTTGGCCGAATTTGTGATAGCTACTGATGGAGTCAAAAACGGATGGAGTAATAAAAGTGGAGTCTTTTGCTAACGTGGTTAGCTAATAGATTTACATATTTTGTCTTCCCTGTAAAACATTTAAAAAATCGGACATGTTGGCTGGATTCACGAGATGTGTACCTTTCATATGCTGTATTGGACTTGTTAATGTGTGAAAGTTAAATATTTAAAAAAAATATATTTTGAATTTCGCGCCCTGCACTTGAAGTGGCTGTTGTCATAAATGTACCGACGTCGGGCTTGCACGCCAAACAGGTTAAAGTATGACTCAAATTTATATATAAATGCCTGGACTATTTTAATTTTGGAGCATCTTTTCTACAATGGGTTAACGTTATGTATAGCAACCCCAGGTGTGAAATAGTAAATAATGGTTACTTCTCAGAAAGTATTGAACTGTCAAGAGGAGCAAAACAAGGGTGGTCCACTGTCTCTATATATATTTGTTATGGCCATCGAAATGTTAGCTATTATAATCAAATCCAACAATAATATCAAGGGGCTAGAAATCCAGGGCATAAATACAAAGGTGTCAATGTATGCCGATGAGTCAAGTTCTCTTAAATCCATAATCTGAATCCCTGCAGAGTCTTATTGAGGATCTAGATGTTTTCTCTAACCGCTCTGGACTAAAACCTAATTATGAAGTGTACCATATTACATATTGGATCGTTAAAAGACACAACTATTAAACTACCCTGTATTTACCAATAAAATGGTCTGATGGTGAAGTAGACATACTTGGTATTCATATCCCTAAAGAAAGAAATGAACTCACTACAACAAATTTCAATAGAAAGTTAACAAAATAGATAAGATCTCGCAACCATGAGGAGGTAAATTCATGTCTATTTATGGAAAAATCACACTGACTAAGGAGTTAATCTAGTTTCAGCCGACTAGTTTTTTCAGCCAACTAGTTTTTTCAGCCGACTAGTTTCAGCAAAAAATATTTCACTTTATTTAAAACGGTAATCCAGACAAAATTAAATATATTTACTTAAATGATAAATACAAGTTTTGGGGGCTAAAACGATTAAATATTAAAGCATTAAACCTCCCTCTCAAAGCTTAATTTATACAAGAGTTATACTTCAACCTGAATTGGTTCTTCAGTAGATTAGTAAGAATGGCTCACCCTTTGTTCATGAATTGCCTTTTTGCCTTTATCCATATTACAACCTCTTCTTTTTGGTTAACTGATAATGAAACCTTGTTCAAAGTACCACCTTTTGTTAAACAAGGCATACAAAGCCGGTTAGAATTTATATCTCATTCTCCAGAAAAGACAGCAAATATGACAATAGATATTATGGTTAAACAGAAATATACTGATTGATAAAAAAAATATATATTTGTGGATAAAAAATATATATACACTACCGTTGAAAAGAAATGTCCTTGCTTTTGAAAGAAAAGCTAATTTTTTGTCCATTAAAATAACATCAAATTGATCAGAAATACAGTGTAGACATTGTTCATGTTGTAAATGACTATTGAAGCTGGAAATGGCAGATTTTTTTATGGAATATCTACATAGGCGTACAGAGGCCCATTATCAGCAACCATCACTCCTGTGTTCCAAGGGCATATTGTGTTAGCTAATCCAAGTGTATAATTTTAAAAGGCTAATTGATCATTAGAAAACCCTTTTGCAATTATGTTAGCACTGTGAAAAACTGTTGTGCTGATTAAAGATCTAATAAAACTGGCCTTCTTTAGACCAGTTGAGCATCTGGAGCATCAGCATTTGTGGGTTTGATTACAGGCTCAAAATGGCCAGAAACAAATCATTTTCTTCTGAAACTCGTCAGTCTATTCTTGTTCTGAGAAATGAAGGCTATTCCATCCGAGAAGTTGCCAAGAAACTGAAAATCTCGTACAACACTGTGTACTACTCCCTTCACAGAACAGCGCAAACTGGAATAGCCAGAATAGAAAGAGGAGAGGGAGGCCCCGGTGCACAACTGAGCAAGAGGACAAGTACATTAGAGTGTCTAGTTTAAGAAACAGATACCGCACAAGTCCTCAACTGGCAGCTTCATCACTGCAGAACACCAATCTCAACGTCAACAGTGAAGAGGCGACTCCAGGATGCTGACCTTCTACGCAGAGTTGCAAAGAAAAAGCCATATCTCAGACTGGCCAATAAAAATAAAATATTTAAGATGGGCAAAAGAACACAGACACTGGACAGAGGAAGATTGGAAAAAAGTGTTATGGACAGACAAATCTAAGTTTGAGGTGTTCAGATCACAGAGAAGAACATTCATGAGACACAGAAAAAACAAAAAGATGCTGGAGGAGTGCTTGAAGCCATCTGTCAAGCATGAGTGAGACAATGTGATGGTCTGGGGGTGCTTTGCTGGTGGTAAAGTGGGAGATTTGTACAGGGTAAAAGGGATCTTGAAGAAGGAAGGCTATCACTCCATTTTGCAACGCCATTTCATACCCTGTGGACAGCGTTTAATTGGAGCCAATTTCCTCCTACAACAGGACAATGACCCAAAGCACAGCTCCAAACTATGAAATAACTATTTAGGGAAGAAGCAGACAGCTGGTATTCTGTCTATATTGGAGTGGCCAGCACAGTCACCGGATCTCAACCCTATTGAGCTGTTGTGGGAGCAGCTTGACCGTATGGTACATAAGAAGTGCCCATCAAGCCAATCAAAATTGTGGGAGGTGCTTCAGGAAGCATGGGGTGAAATCTCTTCAGATTACCTCAACAAATTGACAATTAGAATGCCAAAGGTCAGCAAGGCTGTAATTGCTGTAAGTGGAGGATTCTTTGACGAAAGCAAAGTTTAAAGGACACTGTTACGTTCCCCAGTTTCTGTGTTGTAGTTTGTATTTGAGTGTGTGTGTTTCAGGAGATGGCTTCCTAATTCTCCCCAAGCAGCTGATTGGTCGGCCCCAATTGATGATTGGAGAGCTGACCCCGCCCCCTCGTCAAGATACTCTAATTACCATTGCCACCTGAAGCTATAAAAGCCAGTGTTCTGTTGTTCAGGAGAGAGATCATTGCAGGCTGAGATCATTGCAGGCTGAGATCATTGCAGGCTGAGATCATTGCAGGCTGAGATCATTGCAGGCTGAGATCATTGCAGGCTGAGATCATTGCAGGCTGAGATCATTGCAGGCTGAGATCACTGCAGGCTGACATCATTGCTGGAGAGAATGAATGTGATATAGATCATTGCTGAGAGAGGATGTTGATGGCTGAGGGTTATAGCATGTTGGTCGTTGGTATGTACTGTGTTAGTTGTTGTTGGGAGCAGTTGGTATGTTCTGTGTGAGATTGTTGCTCAGATAGAGCTTATTTGATGTCCTTTGTTTCTTAGTTTGTTTGATATTCTGTTTCATTTGTTCCCAGGGGGGAAGGGGAAGGCACCTAGGGAGTGCTTAGGCAAGAGGCCCGTGGGCATACATATACCCGTAGTATATTCATTGTCTAGGCGCACTAGGTAAGACCTGGGTGGACCACCCCCTGTATTTTGGTTAGTGCACCAGGTGGTGCTAAGTTAGGTAAGTAGTGGGTAGGCAGGTTAGATAGGAGAGGGGGAGCTTTGACATTTACTTTCTTTGCTTTGGTTCCGTCCAGCCCCCTTTCCCCATATTACCGTGTAAAGGAAATAAATCCTAGTAAACGGTCAATTCAGCCTTTTGTCGTCCTTTCTCACACCTACAGTCCCATACCTCTTTCACTTCACGGGGAGTTGAGTTGTAGCAGGGTGTTGCGTTCCCTGTTCATAGAGGCGTGCGTAACAGACACAATTATAATTTCAATTCAAAATCATTATTTAATACCTTGTCAATGTCGTGTCTATATTTCCTATTAATTTTGCAACTCATTTCATATATGTTTTCATGGAAAACAAGGACATTTCTAAGTGACCCCAAACTTTTGAATGGTAGTGTATAGTGGCATTCTCTCAACTAACTTCACCTGGAGTGCTTTTCCAGCTGTCTTGAAGGAGTTCCCACATATGTTGAGCACTTGTTGGTTGCTTTTCCTTCAATCTGTGGTCTGACTCATCCCAAACCATCCCAATTTTGTTGAGGTCGGGGGATTGTGGAGGCCAGGTCATCTGAGGCAGCATTCCATCACTCTCCTTCTTGGTAAAATAGCCCTTACACAGCCTGGAGGTGTGTTGGGTCATTGTCCTGTTGAAAAGCAAATTATAGTCCCACTAAGCCCAAACCAGATGTGATGGCGTATCGCTGCAGAATGCTGTGGTAGCCATGCTGGTTAAGTGTGCCTTGAATTCTAAATAAATCCCTGACAGTGTCACCTGCAAAGCACCCCCACACCATACAGTAACACCTCCTCCTCCATGCTTTACGGTGGGAAATACACATGTGTAGATCATCCGTTCACCCACACCGCGTCTCACAAAGACATGGCGGTTAGAACCAAAAATCTCCCATTTGGACTCCAGACCAAAGGACAAATTTCCACCGGTCTAATGTCCATTGCTTGTGTTTCTTGGCCCAAGCAAGTCTCTTCTTCTTATTGATGTCCTTTAGTAGTGTTTGTTTTGCAGCAATTTGACCTTGAAGGGCTGATTCACACAGTCTCCTCTGAATAGTTGATGTTGAGATGTGTCTGTTACTTGAACTCTGTGAAGCATTTACTTGGGCTGCAATTTCTGTGGCTTCTAATTTCTGTGGCTTCTACCCTCTAATGAACTTATCCTCTGCAGCAGAGGTAACTCTGGGTCTTCCCGTCCTGTGGCGGTCCTTATGAGAGCCAGTTTCATCATAGAGGTTGATGGTTTTTGCGACTGCATTTGAAGACACTTTCAAAGTTCTTGAAATGTTTGTATTGACTGACCTTCATGTCTTAAAGTAATGATGGACGGTCATTTCTCTTTGCTTGTTTGAGCTGTTCTTGCCATAATATGGACTTGGTCCTTTACCAAATAGGGATATCTTCTGTATACCCCCCTACCTTGTCACAACACAACTGATTGGCTCAAACACATTAAGAAGGAAAGAAATTACACAAATGAACTTTTAAAAAGGCACCCCTGTTAATTGAAATGCATTCCAGGTGACTACCTCATGAAGCTGGTTGAGAAAATGGCAAGAGTGTGCAAAGCTGTCATCAAGGAAAAGGGTTGCTATTTGACGAATCGCAAATAAAACATTTATTTTGATTTGTTTAACACTTCTTGGTTTACCACATGATTCCATATGTGTTATTTCATAGTTTTGATGTCTTCACTATTATTCTACAATGTAGAAAATAGTAAAAAGAAAGAAAGACCCTTGAATGAGTAGGTGTTCTAAAACTTTTCACCGGTAGTGTATCTTTATTAATAATATTATGAATAGGAATGGTTGAGTTATATCACACATGCAGCTATCAAAAATATATGGGAATGTTTTCTCTATCCAAATTTACAACCAACTGATTGCAGCATTAAAGCAGAAATGGAGGAGGCAAGTGGAAGAGAGAGAAGGTCGGGAACTTGTTTGTCTGTCCTATATTAAAGACCAATGCAAGTATGAAACTAGAGGATTCAAATCAACAGGTTCAGATCTCCAACTGTATTGGCGTTCATGTTGGACTGACAGAGGCATGGCCTTGGGTTGGAGACTTGTTGGAGCAAACCTCCACATTTGCTATGTTGATTGAGATGGTACAGCTATGTGAAAGAAAGTTGAGGTATGAGGGAGACTTCTGAAGGAATAGTCTAGCGACTAGCGTCCTATGTCCATCACCACCTGTCTTGTCAAGCACCTCTGACTTATCGACATAATGGCCTAGGTGTTTAATTGACAGACCCAAGGTTGCTGGTTCAAGTCCCCCTTGGGATGACCCCCAAATTCACTACAATATGATTCTCAGAAACATGTGAAACACTTTGGATGGGATTTCTTATCTTGCAATACATTCATGTGCCCATTAAAATGACAGGAAAGAGATACGGTAATCTATTATTCAACAGTTTATGAAACAGAGAAAAAAAACATTGGACTGTTTGAAAAAGCAACATATTGGATGCAATGTTCTGGATGAGTTTATTAGTTTTTTCTTTGGATGAGAAAACTAAGAGAAAACAAAGGACTTCTCCAGTGTACACAGCACATTTAGGAGTGAACATTGGACAGAGGGAGGTGGATAGAGTCAGGTTATAATAATCCTAATGATAACCATATTCATAATAAATATAGCAGCAATGAATGGAGTTCACAGGTTGACAGAAAGGACACGAAATTAATTGGATAGCAGAGAAAGCACTCTGTCATGTAGGAACTCTCTTCCTTTATGTTCAACCAGTGAAAGCATTACCATGTTTATCTCTCAATACCCCAAGAATGACGAAAGTGAAGTTTAGTCTAGTGCTGTAGGTTGGTTATCTTTAAATGCAGCAGGTAATCATTAAAAAATTCATTAGAGGCTAATTCATTGAGTTTATATATGTGAGGACGCGGGGAGACGAGAAGCAAGTACAGGGAGTGAATACCTAATAAATAACAGACATGAAACGAAACACGGACAGCGTCTGGATAAGGGAAACAAAACGACATTAATGCTGACATGGGGATTAAACTGAGGAACAGACAGATATAAAGGAGGCAATCGATAAAGTCATGGAGTCCAGGTGAGTCCAATGAAGCGCCGATCCATGTAATGATGGTGACAGGTGTTGCGTAATGATGGTGACAGGTGTGCGTAATGATGGGCAGCCTTGCGCCCTCGTGCGCCAGATAGGGGGAGTGGGAGAAAGCATGACAATATACCTGTAATCTATTTTATTGTTCAGGAGAAAAGTTATTTTTTTGCATTAGCATGTGTGCTAACGTGTATCTATAAGTACAGTACGTATTTCAATATAGCATATTTGAATATTGCAACACTTGTTTCTCAAAACTATTAAAAACAAGTTTTTTTTTTGCATATGTAAAGAATACATTTTTAATAGTTTCCTTGTTTTTTTTAGATATTAATACAAAATTCAGTTTGGTTCATCTTAGGGACATCCATGATAGTGATGACAAGTTTCAAGTTGATAGGCCACTGCGGAGTGGATTTACAGTGGTTTAAATGGACACGTGAAATCAGATTTTTGATTTGTCAAAAACTCAGCCATCTTTTGACCAATCCCTTAGCTTTAATCAAACTAAGTCAAGACATGGACCATTCCAATTTCGTGATATTTGGTCCTATGGTCCATGAGAATAAGTATTTTGAAGTATTTCTTCTTTGGTATTAGCGTATGTGCTAATATGCATCTACTGGTTTAGTGTGGCCGTCTTTGAATGCATCAGTGTTATTTTCTCAAACTCTTTAGTCACTATTGTTATGAGTCCAAAGATGAGTCCAATTTGGAGTGAATCTGACTTTTAATCCATAAGAAGAAGATTCTTTACGGTTATTGTAAGAATTAGCGTTACATAGAAAAAAAAGTTAATTATTAATAGTTTCCTTCTTTTTTAAGATATAAATGCCAAACTTAACATGGTTCATCATGGTAATGTATTCGATGACCATAAACAGTTTCATTGTAGGTGGGGATTTAAACAAGGCTAATCTGAAAACAAGACTCCCTAAATTTTATCAGCATATCGAATGCGCTACCCGGGCGGAAAAAATCCTGGGCCAGTGTTACTCTAACTTCCGCAACGCATGCAAAGCCCTTCCCCGCCCTCCTTTCGGAAAATCTGACCATGACTCCATTTTGTTGCTCCCAGCCTATAGACAGAAACTAAAACAGGAAACGCCCATGCTCAGATCTGTTCAACGCTGGTCCGACCAATCTGATTCCACGCTTAAAGATTGCTTCGATCACGTGGACTGGGATATGTTCCGCATAGCGGCGAACAATAACATTGATGAATACGCTGATTCGGTGAGCGAGTTTATTAGCAAGTGCATCGGTGATGTTGTACCCACAGCAACTATTAAAACCTTCCCCAACCAGAAACCGTGGATTGAGGGCAGCATTCGTGCAAAACTGAATGCGCGAACCACTGCTTTTAATCAGGGCAAGGCGACCGGAAACATGACCGAATACAAACAGTGTAGCTATTCCCTCCGCAAGGCAATCAAACAAGCTAAGCGTCAGTATAGAGACAAAGTAGAGTCGCAATTCAACAGCTCAGACACGAGAGGTATGTGGCAGGGTCTACAGTCAATCACGGACTACAAAAAGAAAACCAGCCCCGTCGCGGACCACATTGTCCCGCTCCCAGACAAACGAAACAACTTCTTTGCTCGCTTTGAGGTCAAACAGTGCCAACGACACCGCCCGCTACCAAAACCTGCGGGCTCTCCTTCACCGCAGCCAACATGAGCAAAGCATTTAAACGTGATAACCCTCGCAAGGCTGCCGGCCCAGACGGCATCCCTAGCCGCGTCCTTAGAGCATGCGCAGACCAGCTGGCCGGTGTGTTTACGGTCATATTCAATCAATCCTTATCCCAGTCATCTGTTCCCACATGCTTCAAGAGGGCCACCATTGTTCCAGTTCCCAAGAAAGCTAAGGTAACTGAGCTAAATGACTATCGCCCCGTAGCACACACCTCTGTTATCATGAAGTGCTTTAAGAGACTAGTCAAGGATCATATCACCTCCACCCTACCTGACACCCTAGACCCACTCTAATTTGCTTAAGGCCCCAATAGGTCCACAGACGACGCAATCGCAATCACACTGCACACTGCCCTAACCCACCTGGACAAGAGGAATACCTATGTAAGAATGCTGTTCATTGACTACAGCTCAGCATTTAACACCATAGTACTCTCCTAGGTCTGGGTCTCGACCCCACCCTGTGCAACTGGGTCCTGGACTTCCTGACGGGCCGCCCCCAGGTGGTGAGGGTAGGAAACAACATCTCCACCCCACTGATTCTCAACACTGGGGCTCTACAAGGGTGCGTTCTCAGCCCTCTCCTGTACACCCTGGTCACCCATGACTACGTGGCCATGCACGCCTCCAACTCAATCATCAAGTTTGCAGATGACACTACAGTGGTAGGCTTGATTACCAACAACGACGAGACGGCTACAGGGAGGATGTGAGGGCCCTCGGAGTGTGGTGTCAGGAAAATAACCTCACACTCAATGTCAACAAAACAAAGGAGATGATTGTGGATTTCAAGAAACAGCAGAGGGAGCACCCCCTTATCCACATCGAAGGGACAGCAGTGGTGAAGGTGGACAGTTTTTTTTGTTAAGTTCCTGGGCCTACACATCACTGACAAAATGAAATGGTCCACCCACACAGACAGTGTGGTGAAGAAGGCGCAACAGTGCCTCTTCAACCTCAGGAGGCTGAAGAAATTTAGCTTGTCAAAACCCTGACAAACTTTTAAACAGATGCACAATCGAGAGCATCCTGTCGGGCTGTATCACCGCCTGGTACGGCAACTGCACCGCCCACAACCGTAAGGCTCTCCAGAGGGTAGTGAGGTCTGCACACCGGGGGCAAACTACCTGCTCTCCAGGACACCTACACCACCCGATGTCACAGGAAGGCCAAAAAGATCATCAAGGACAATAACCACCCGAGCCACTGCCTGTTCACCCCGCTATCATCCAGAATGCGAGGTCAGTACAGGTGCATCAAAGCTGAGACAGAGAGACTTGAAAACAGCTTCTATCTCAAGGCCATCAGACTGTTAAACAGGCATCACTAACATTGAGTGGCTGCTGCCAACATACTGACTCAATCTCTAGCCACTTTAATAATTAAAAATTGGATGTAATAAATGCATCACTTGTCACTTTAAACTATGCCACTTTATATAATGTTTACATACCCTACACTACTCATCTCATATGTATATACTGTACACTATACCATCTACTGCATCTTGCCTATGCCGTTCGGCCATCGCTCATCCATTATAATTTGTATGCACATATTCTTACTCGTGCCTTTACACTTGTGTGTATAAGGTAGTTGTTGTGAATTTGTTAGATTACTTGTTAGATATTACTGCACGGTCGGAACTAGAAGCACAAGCATTTCGCTACACTCGCATGAACATCTGCTAACCATGTGTATGTGACAAATAACATTTGATTTGATTTGATTTGCTAGGCCATTGTGAAGTGAATTTACTTAGGATTTAAATGGAAACGTAATTTCTGATTTGTCAGAAACTCAGCCATCTCTTAACCAATCCTTTTTTCAAACTAGGTTAAGAGATGTACCGTGTGCCTACATACCAAATGTTGTGTTATTTGGTCTTATGGTTCATGAGAATACGTTTTTTTCAAATGTTTTCCAAAATTACCAAGATGGAGGAAGATTTATCCTGACAGACCGTATTGGTCCTTGAGGCAATTTTCTCAGCATGATGAAAGATACATACAACGTTTCAAGTCTCTAGGTCAAACAGGGTGAGGGATATGAGGCTTTAATGAGACTGCAGCGAATCGGTACTACAGGCCAATCGGTACCATTATTTTGGACCAAGTTACTCATGGTCTCAAGTTTCTGTGTGCCAACTTAGAAAAAAGGTTACCAGGCTACACTTGAGTCATGTCAACAAAAATTATGTCATGTCAACAAAAATGTTAGTAATCAGAGAATAACGACAGGTTTAACAGCTTTGTTAAGAACAAATTCTTATTTTACAATGATGGCCTCCCTCCCTCCCTCCCACCTCGACCTGCTACCCCTCCATCAACACATCTCATGATCCTTCCATCTCTGCTTGCTCTCTCTCTTCCCTCTCTTTTTAGAGCCCAGTTGTAAGGACACAGGTCTGGTGAAGCGGAAAGCTTGGCTGTCACCTGGCGTTGTTTGCGTTCAACCGTGGACCAGTGGAGTGACATTTGGAGGCGGGGGACACAAAAAAACGATGAGAGCAGACGGACGGACAGGGCAGGGTTCCCCCTCGGGACCGGACGAGAGCAGGGTTGGAGGTAGAGAGAAGGGGTAAATATTCGAAGCTGCACCACCAAGCGAACCTTGATCCAATAATGCAGAGTTTGAGAGAACTTGAGAAAAGATGGGCAGCTATAGTAGGGGCATGGAGGAAAAGAGAGGGAGTGAGATGCAAGACAGACAGAGAGAGAGAGAGAGAGAGAGAGAAGGAGGAGGACAACAGGTTTGTTCATTCGTTAATCCCCCTAAACCCCCCTACCCCTGATCTGTTCATTCCAATCTTTCGCTCCAGTGGAGAAAAAAAAAATCCCCACTCAGGGCTAGATAAGAAGACCTCTGGAGAATGTCAGATGCCTGACTTGGTCCGTACCTCTCTCCAACTCCCTCCTCCTCCTGTTTTTACCTTGAATTTCCTCTCTCTCTCTCAACTGTACCCCTCACTCCTGGCCTTCTTTCTCTCTGTCCATCAAATCACTCAATTCTATGATAAGGACATGTAAGGAGTATTTTGAAAATAGTCCACTACGAAGAGGTCGTTTTAACTTTTAAACGTCATGACTTTAACTTGTCCTAAAAATTCTAGAGATTGTTTGCCGATATTTCATCTATTTCACCATGAATCTTATATTATGAAACACACTGGTTGTGAAACTAACAGCCTGACTCTATGCTGTGTATGTGGGTGTGTCTCAATGAGGAAATTAATTACACAGAAAAATAATTTAGAGGCTAACATCACACTTCTGTTATAAGCTGGAAAGTCTGAGCCGTGTACGACTCATTGCTATGATGGCCATGAGAAACTTAATATACAGTATATAACGTACACATGCTACATGTATATATCAATCATATACATAGACTGCATTGTCTTCAACAGGCCTTGCGGTTACATTAGAACAGGGATGGGCAACTTTGATGAGGGAAGGGCCACAAAAAATCCGAGAGGCCGCAGCGGCTCGCGGGTCTCCATACCCACACATGCAGTCAGAGCCGGCACTAAGTGAACGCTTGTTCACTAAATAGTCCACACATAGCATAATATCAGTGTGAATATACACTTAATAACACTGATAAATACAGTGCACTTGGAAAGTATTCAGACCCCTTCCCTTTTCCCCACATTTTCTTACATTGCAGCCTTATTCTAAAATTGATTAAATCATTGTTTTTATTCATCAATCTACGCACAATACACCATAATGACGAAGTTCATTTATTTATTTATTAAAAATAAAAAACAGAAAAACCTTGTTTACATAATTATTCAGAACCTTTGCTATGAGACTTGAAATTGAGCTCAGGTGCTTCCTGTTTCCATTGATCATCCTTGAGATGTTTCTACAACTTGATTGGAGTCCACTTGTGGTAAATTCAATTGATTGGACATGATTTGGAAAGGCACACACCTGTCTATATAAGGTCCCACAGTTGACAGTGTATGTCAGAGCAAAAACCAAGCCATGGGGTTGAAGGAATTGTCTGTGGAGCTCAGAGACAGAATTGCGTCGATTGCACAGATCTGGGAAAGGGTACCCAAAATTTCTGCAGCAATGAATGTCCCCAAGAACGGGTCCACAGTGGCCTCCATCAAGAACCTGATGGTCACTCTGACAGAGGTCAAGAGTTCCTCTGTGGAAATAGGAGAACCTTCCAGAAGGACAGCCATCTCTGCAGCACTCCACCAATCAGTTCTTTATGGCAGAGTGGCCAGACGGAAGACACTCCTCAGTAAAAGGCACATGATAGCCCACTTGGAGCTTGCCATAAGGCACCTAAAGGACTCTCAGACCATGAGAAACAAGATTCTCTGGTCTGATGAAACCAAGATTGAACTCTTTGGCCTGAATGCCAAGTGTCAAGTCTGGAGGAAACCATCCCTATGGTGAAGCATGGTGGTGGCAGCATCATGCTGTGGGGATGTTTTTCAGTGGCAGTTACTGAGAGACTAGTCAGGATCGAGGGAAAGATGAACGGAGCAAAGTACAGAGATCCTTGATGAACATCTGCTCCAGAGCACTCAGGAAGGGAAGGTTCACCTTCCGACAGGACAACGACCCAAAGCACACCGCCAAGACAACGCAGGAGTGGCTTCGGGACAAGTCTCTGAATGTCCTTGAGTGGTCCAGCCAGAGCCTGGACTTGAACTCAATCTAACATTACTGGAGAAACCTGAAAATAGCTGTGCAGCAACGCTCCCCATCCAACCTGACAGAGCTTGAGGATCTACAGAGAAGAATGGAAGAAACTCCCAAAATACAGGTGTGCCAAGCTTGTAGTGTCATACCCAAAAATACTTTAGGCTGTAATCGCTGCCAAAGGTGCTTCAACAAAGTACTGAGTAAAGGGTCTGAACACTTATGTAAATGGATGTCATAAGGTGAATGCACCAATTTGTAAGTCGCTCTGGATAAGAGCGTCTGCTAAATGACTTAAATGTAAATGTAAATGTGATATTTCAGTTTAACACATTTCTACAAATTTTGCTTTCAAATTATTAAACATTTTAATCAATTTTTGAGTAAGGCTGTAACGTAACAACATTTGAAAAAAGTCAAGGCGTCTGAATACTTTCTGAATGCACTGTATTCAAATATTCAGGAACCGGCATGGAAAGATGGCACATTTCTGTACATTTTGTGAATCAGTAGGAAGAATCTCGGCCATCAGCCAAGTGTTCATTGATCGGGACCGGCTGTCAATACCAGAAGAGAACATTCATGTCCATTGATCCCATAGCACGTGACCGCACGCGAGTGTGTGTGTGTCTGTATGTGTTAGTAATGTACTGTATATGTCAGTGTGTAAGCAGAAACAAAAGGCTTACAGTGAATTGTAGATACATTACAAACGGTAACAGTGAAATAAGCAGAGCTTCCTCCAGTGATTGTCTTCATAGATGGGTAAAATGTCTCCTCTCCCCTTACTCAATAAAACAGCATGAGATGTCAAATCAAACTTTATTGGTCACGTACACATGTTTAGCAGATCTTGTTGCGGGTGTAGCGAAATACTTACAGCGGCTGAGAAATGATGGTGGAAATGTCAAAAGCAGAGTTCTACGATCCCACAACAAACACAGAGACAATCAAAGGTTCTTTATTGTGAATTCACCTTTTACAACAAGAAAAATACTGTAACAGTCCTGACCTATTTATGTTAGTTTTTATGTGTTTATGGTCAGGGCGTTAGTTTTGGGTGGGCAGTCTATGTTATCTGTTTCTATGTTGTTTTTGGTTTGCCTGGTATGGCTCTTGATTAGAGGCAGGTGGTTTGCGTTTTCCTCTAATCAAGAGTCATATTTAGGTAGGGCATTCTCACTGTTTGTTTGTGGGTGATTGTCTCCTGTGATGTCTTCGTCGTTGTCGATGTTATTCACTTTCGGAGCTGTTTGGCTGTTCGTGTGTTTTGATGTAACGTTCCTGTTCGTGAGTTTACGTTTGTGATGTGAGTTTATGTTCAGGTTCCGTTCTACGTCGTTTTGTTATTTTGTAAGTTTGTGAAAGTGTTTTTTTTTTTCGTATTGCCATCTTCATCAGTTCAACGTTGTTATAAAATAAAAGATGGCTTATTTCCCTGACTCCGCATTTTGGTCTGAAGATCCTTCTCTCCTCACCTCATCCGAGGATGAGGAGAGCGTCAGCCTTAACAGAATCACCCACCAACAAAGAGAGACCAAGCGGTATGGGAATGCTCGACGGCGCAACAAGAACTTCTGGACTTGGGAGGAGATCTTGGACGGTAGAGGACCTTGGGCTCAACCAGGGGAATATCGCCGTCCAAAGGAGGAATTGGAAGCAGCGAAGGCTGAGCGGCGCTGGTATGAGGAGGCAGCGCGACGACGCGGTTGGGAGCCCGTGAGTCAGACCAAAAAATTTCTTGGGGGGGGGGCACACGAGGAGTGTGGCAAAGCCGGGTAAGATACCCGAGCAAACTCCCCGTGCTTACCGTGGAGGTAGAAGGCGTCGTACTGGTAAGACACCGTGTTATGCGGTAAAGCGCACGGTGTCCCCAGTACGCGTGCTTAGCCCAGTGCGGGCTATTCCACCTTGCCGCACTGGGAGGGCTAGGTTGGGCATCGAGCCGGGTGCCATGAAGCCGGCCCAACGTAGCTGGTCTCCAGTACGTCTCCTCGGGCCGGTGTACATGGCACCAGCCTTACAGGTGGTGTCCCCGGTTCGCCTGCATAGCCCAGTGCGGGCTATTCCACCTCGCCGCACTGGCAGGGCTACGGGGTTCATTCAACCTGGTAGGGTTGGGGAGGCTCGGTGCTCAAGAGCACGTGTCCTCCTTCACGGTCCGGTAGACCCGGTGCCACCTCCATGTACCAGTCCTCCGGTGGCAGCCCCCCGTACCAGGCTGTCTCTCCGGGTTCTCTCTCCTGCTGTTTCCTCCTCTCCAGCGCAGCCGGTGCCTAGACCACGCACCAGGCTGTCTCTCCTTCTCCTCCCTACAGAGCTATCTGTCTCCCCAGCGCCATCTGAGCCATCCGTCTCCCCAGCGCCATCTGAGCCATCCGTCTCCCCAGCGCCATCTGAGCCATCCGTCTCCCCAGCGCCATCTGAGCCATCCGTCTCTACAGCGCCATCTGAGCCATCCGTCTCCCCAGCGCCGTCTGAGCCATCCGTCTGCCATGAGCCTGCAAAGCCGCCCGTCTGCCATGAGCCTGCAAAGCCGCCCGTCTGCCATGAGCCTACAGAGCCATCCGCCAGACAGGAGCCGCTAGAGCCGTCAGCCAGACAGGAGCCGCTAGAGCCGTCAGCCAGACAGGATCTGCCAGAGCCGCCAACCAGACAGGATCTGCCAGAGCCGCCAACCAGACAGGATCTGCCAGAGCCGCCAACCAGACAGGATCTGCCAGAGCCGCCAACCAGACAGGATCTGCCAGAGCCGCCAGCGAGCCATGAGCAGCCAGAGCCGTCAGAGAGCCATGAGCAGCCAGAGCCGTCAGAGAGCCATGAGCAGCCAGAGCCGTCAGAGAGCCATGAGCAGCCAGAGCCGTCAGAGAGCCATGAGCAGCCAGAGCCGTCAGAGAGCCATGAGCAGCCAGAGCCGTCAGAGAGCCATGAGCAGCCAGAGCCGTCAGAGAGCCATGAGCGTCGAGAGCCGTCAGCCTGCCATGAGCGTCGAGAGCCGTCAGCCTGCCATGAGCGTCGAGAGCCGTCAGCCTGCCATGAGCGTCGAGAGCCGTCAGCCTGCCATGAGCGTAGAGAGCCGTCAGCCTGCCATGAGCGTCGAGAGCCGTCAGCCTGCATGGACCTGCCAGAGCCGTCCAGCCAGGACCTGCCAGAGCCGTCCAAACAGGACCTGTCAGAGTCCTTCAGCCGGGATCTGCCCCTTGTCCCGGTGTTGCCCCTTGTCCCGGTGCTGCCCTTTGTCCCGGTGCTGCCCCTTGTCCCGGTGCTGCCCCTTGTCCCGGTGCTGCCCCTTGTCCCGGTGCTGCCCCTTGTCCCGGTGCTGCCCCTTGTCCCGGTGCTGCCCCTTGTCCCGGTGCTGCCCCTTATTCCGGTGCTGGTCCTTATCCTGGTGCTGCCCCTTGTTCCGGTGCTGCCCCTTGTCCCGGTGCTACCCCTTGTCCCGGTGCTGCCCCTTGTCCCGGTGCTGGCTGTTTATTTTGGGGAAAGTAGTTTTAGGGTGGTCAGTGGAGGGGGTAGACAGAAGAGGGGAGTGACTATGGTGGTGTGGGGACAGCGTCCTGAGCCGGAACCACCACCGTGGTCAACTGCCCACCCGGACCCTCCCCTGGACTTTGTGCTGGTGCGCCCGGCGTTCGCACCTTGAGGGGGGGGTACTGTAACAGTCCTGACCTATTTATGTTAGTTTTTATGTGTTTATGGTCAGGGCGTTAGTTTTGGGTGGGCAGTCTATGTTATCTGTTTCTATGTTGTTTTTGGTTTGCCTGGTATGGCTCTTGATTAGAGGCAGGTGGTTTGCGTTTTCCTCTAATCAAGAGTCATATTTAGGTAGGGCATTCTCACTGTTTGTTTGTGGGTGATTGTCTCCTGTGATGTCTTCGTGGTTGTCGATGTTATTCACTTTCGGAGCTGTTTGGCTGTTCGTGTGTTTTGATGTAACGTTCCTGTTCGTGAGTTTACGTTTGTGATGTGAGTTTATGTTCAGGTTCCGTTCTACGTCGTTTTGTTATTTTGTAAGTTTGTGAAAGTGTTTGTTTTTTTCGTATTGCCATCTTCATCAGTTCAACGTTGTTATAAAATAAAAGATGGCTTATTTCCCTGACTCCGCATTTTGGTCTGAAGATCCTTCTCTCCTCACCTCATCCGAGGAGCGTCAGCCTTAACAAATACAGTGTCACTACGGCCCGACGCTAACTATGAGCACTGGGGCAAACTGAAACAGCAGCTGATTCACTCACGGAGTGGTGGCCAATGTTGTTCGGCTCTTTTCAAGCAGGGTTCGGCTGTCAATGGCAGGTACGGTTGTCGGTGGCTGCTTGCAGGGCTGTCTCTAGTGCTACGCCGGGCCTGTTGGGTTGTAGCGCTGGGTGGAGCCTCTCGCAGCTGAGTCGGGCGTGTCCCACGTGTCTGTAGTCGCGAGGGACACAGAACATACAATTAGAGCATGTACTGGCCAACTCACACGTTCAAAACAAGCACTTTGCTTCAGTAGTGCTATAGAGAGCATTGTGATTCGTGTCTTTTTCCCACAGCAGGCAAACAGCGGAGGTGAGCAGCAGCAACGAGGCAGATGTCCGTCGGTCGAGAGGTCCCTGGTCCAAATTGACACGCTCAAGGTAAGTTCCAGTTCTTTTTAACTCTAGTTCTGGGGGCGTTTTTAGCAATTCGTTTGGGGATGGAGGAGGTGATAGGGATTTGGCCAATCAACGTAGACCGTGCCAATCTGGGGGATCACAGCACACCGAGCAAGCAAACAAATAGCTCATGCAATTCAATTTCACAATTGAAAATGGCAGCACTTAAATAAAAGGCAATTGTTGTGAACAACACGCAGCGTACATGATTAAAAGGCAGTCATGATTAGGCATGATATACAATAATAAGACCTGCTGATACGTAATATAAAAAAAGAACGGCACTCTAGTTGAGTAAGAGTCAGTGTCACTTGCGACAGATACATTTATAGTATCCACAACCAGGCCAAGGGCAAAGGAGAGTCCCTAAACACTACACAACAGACTAGAATACGAACTAAACCGACTTCTATCTCTACACTACATACCAGAATACAGTTGTACTGCTTTTAAAGTTCCCCTTGGCCATGACACGTCTTTTTTATTCATCATCCCCGTCTATTCAATTTACCAACATAAATGACTCACATTTTGCGACTTTCATGTCAAAACTCACTCAACTGTCTTGCGATGTTAGAAGGAAAAAGGGTACCTTTTAACCAGTGTATCTGTATACACTACACAGACAACTATCTCTTTAATAATAATAATACATACATACACATATGCATGTGGACTGGGCCGTTTGACAAGGCAAATGTTAGACTAGTGAAGGAAGACGTGAATCTCAGACACTTCTGTCGCTATTCTCTCTTCACGTAACCTGAGCGGCAGGTAGCCTAGCGGTTAAGAGCGTTGGGGCCAGTAGCTGAAAGATTTCTGGTTCGAATCCTTGAGCTGACTAGGTGAACAATCTGTCAATGTGCTCTTGAGCAAGGCACTTAACCCTAATTGCTCCTATTAGTAGCTCTGGATAAGAGCATCTATTAAAATGTATAATGCTGTTATGGAATCTGTTAGTTGGAGGGGTTATGGAATCTATTGGTTGGAGTTGGAGGGTTTATGAAAGCCTAAGAAATGCAGAATTCCTTGTCAGCATTAATGCTGATCACTCCCACCATCATTGATACAGTAGATAAGTGGAGATCACTATGTAAGGGAGGACATCACAGGCCTCCCTTGGCCCCAGGCCCAACATGGCCCCAGGCCCACTGTGACAGGCCTTCAATACTCTCCTGAGAGTAACGGATGTTTGACACAGATACAGCGGCAAAAGGCAGGCAAACAAAGATAAATGAATATTACAGGGAGAGAGGATGGAGGGATAAATAGAGAGAGAGGAGAAGACAGATGATGGCATGCTGTTGGGATGAGGCATACTCCCGCTCGTATCCATCTGGGGGAGGAGAGGAAGGAATATCACACTGGGGACAAAACATAAAAATCGAATGGGAGAGGGAGAGAAAAAATCATCAACCCCCGAATGACTGAAACATGAAGTGCCTGTCTTTATGGTTCAAGAACAATGTCCTGCATTCTTTCTCCCTAACCACAAAACTGCAAGGCACTTACCCTGGCTCACACACACACATACAATGGCACACACATACCTCCCCACACACATACAATGTGTGTATGTGCACACGCACACACACACTCACGTACACACACACTCACACACACTCATGCATGCATGCACGCGCATACATACACACACACACACACATACATACAGACCCTTTTTCTCCAAGGGGCCGGTTGCTGGTTGTGTGTTGGACATTTAAGGATGCAGGGGAGGGATCTTCGACTAAGAGTTTATTTTTATCAGGTGGGGGAGTAGCCAGGAGGTGGTGGTGGAACATTTATTTGCTGCCATTGGAAAACGTTGACCCCAAAGTTGTAAATCTGTCAAAGGAGTCTAGCCAGCCCAACAGGAAACATTGAAAGGAAAGAGAGGTGAAGTAGGGCAAGAGCACACTGCATGTCTCAAACATTTCAAAAGAGGCATTTTGGGGGAAGCAATTTGCCTACAATCCTGCAACTGATCCCTCACAGCCGGAGAAGAATCTTTCCCCCAACCCCATGGTCCCCCCACTCCCCTGTCCCTCCACCCCCTTGTCCCCCCACCCCCTTGTCCCCCCACTCCCATGTCCCCTGTCCCGCCACTCCCCTGTCCCCCCACTCCCCACTCCCCTGTCCCCCCACCCCCTTGTCCCCCCACTCCCCTTGTCCCCCCACTCCCCTGTCCCCCCACCCCCTTGTCCCCCCACTCCCCTGTCCCCTGTCCCCCCACCCCCTTGTCCCCCCACCCCCTTGTCCCCCCACCGCCTTGTCCCCCCACTCCCCTGTCCCCCCAACCCCTTGTTGCCCCACCCCCTTGTTCCCCACCCCCTTGTCCCCCCACCCCCTTGTCCCCCCACTCCCCTGTCCCCCCACCCCTTGTCCCCCCACTCCCCTGTCCCCCCACCCCCTTGTCCCCCCACTCCCCTGTCCCCCCACCCCTTGTCCCCCCACTCCCCTGCCCCCCCCACTCCCCTGTCCCCCCACTCCCCTGTCCCTCCAGCCTCCGCTTGTTCGTTGATCAGCCCACTCCCAACTCAAGCAACACCCACATGCTCTTTTGAAGTGTGAACTCAAAGTCCCCCTGCTCATACTGTCACTTCAAGTGCACTCCAAAGTGCATAGGTTAAGTGCACTCGCTTTGCAATGAAGGTCTACAAGTGAAGTGCCCTTTGGGTCTGCCAGTGAATGCCCCCTCTCTGTGCCAGTGGGGCCTGGCGATTGGACATGCTACGGGGGCATAAAAGGCATCTTCTTGGGCCGCTGACCTGGGAACTCCTCATCTTGGCACAGGGTGGCACGCTGTCACAGGCTTGCCCTGGTAACAGCTCAATTAGCCACCCGGGCACTGCGGGCACTGCCACCCCGTCACAAGACGCCTTCTTTCAAACCCCCGGGCACAGACAAGTGGAAAGCAACAAGAGGATGGTGAGAGAGGAAAAGCAAGAGTTATACCAGCCAACTACTGTACATAGTTTCTTTTAAGAAACTACGTCAACAGGATTTCCCATTTTGTATCGAAGTACTGTACTTTTTCAAATAAAATAAATGTTTAAAAAAGTTAACGTAAGTATAGGCTATTGTGTTCTGCAGAATATTCTGAAAGTCTTTTGGGTCTCAGTTGTGTGTCTGAACTACAGATCAAAAGGGCTTTTGTTTGACTCTCCCAAACAAGAGGCCTTATTACTAAATGTCAGATTGTGGTGTAAAATGTGAGTGTTTCATCATGTGTTAGGTGTGCAGTGTTGATCCATATGTGGGAACAGGCGGGGGACATGGGGAGTGTGAGAAAAGCTATGGGGGCTAAAGAGGGTCTCTGTGCACCCCCTTCTCACCCCGAACCCCAAAATAATAACTAACACTTGCACTTGACTTTTTTTTTCTTCCCCTTATTACCTCTGACTCTGCTGATAGCTATGTTATTGAGGAAACACTTACTTACTATGACTGACATGTGGCTGCCCCTCTGTGCTATCGTAAGATGAATGCACTAACTAAGTCGTTCTGGATAAAACTGCTAAATTACTCAAATGTAAAAAATGTGAATTTCTGTGTTTTGTGCCATAACACAGAGACACTACACTACGTTGTCAACTTCTCATATTAATATGGGTGTGGGCTTTTTCATACTTCAGCCGATTGAGAGAAAGTGAAGTGTGAAGCCTCAGTCGTGCAATGTGTCAACAGTGTGTGTGTGTTTGCATGTGTGTGATAGGGGCCCCTGCAGCTCTGACACGCAGAACCGGATATGTGCCAAATTAAGTGAGTGGTAAGAGGTACGTGTGAAATGTGGTTTGCGTTTTCCTGTGTCACATATCCTTTAGAATTTGCTACAGTGTTAAATAGCCTTGTTAGACATAGTGAACTAACTTGAGCAATGTATAAATATTCAACAACTTACATCAAAACAGAGATATGCTATATAGACTCTATAGTACATGACCAGCATACTGAAGCTAAATATGAACTTCCGGGATCTTAAATTTCCCCATTAGAGATGGAAATAGAATCATCTACAACAGTAACGGTGCACATGGAAAGTCATTTCCCCCCCACACAACGTAGGTACAATTTAATCAAACTATTACCGGAATAATTATTCCAATGCATTGCATTTGATTTGAGCATTGCATTTGAGCTGTCGTGGACACACACTTCTCGTGTTAGCAGTGTTTTGGGTGGCATGAGGGAAAGGGGAGAATGGGGCATGATGAGATTTGTGGGGAGAATGGGGCATGATGTGATTTGGGGAACGTGTTGTTATAACAGATATATGTGTGGTTTCAGAAAAAGGAGAAATGAAACTTGGGGGCTGCAGCGGCTGAAGAACGGAAGAAACGCGAGTGAATTAGCAAGCATAGCTCTCCTATCAGTGAGTCATACTCAGCCAACCAGCTTGTGGGTATTGTTGACACCGTCACCATTTCCACACAGCAGTGAAATTACCTTTTTGAGTCATTGCCTTTGCTCTTCCTCAGAAATACTCAGGAAGTATTGTGGCTTACACACATGAAAATCTGAACATTTTAACAGGTTCCTATTTTGGGAGAGCACAGTGTGGTGCAACTTTTTTTTTAAACATTGAAAATAGCATGACTTAGCTACGCACCATCTTATCTTATGTGACTTCTGTTCCACCTTGGAAGGGCTCTGAAATTTGCAGCCCAATAGTATGTCTGAAAATTTGGTAGAGCTAAACCCCCCAATGACTTAGGCTTCTGTAAATGTTTTCTACCAATCCGTGGTACCTTGCCATCCCAAATGGTGCCAAGGGGAACCTGTACAAGACATTGGAACGCACAGATGCCTGCACACGCACTCACACAGACAGATGGACAGACGGGCGGACGCACGCAGGCAGGCAGGCGCACACACACCTCTTTCCCAGTCTCGCAGACTCCCAGTATAAGCCCTGAGCTCCAGTATGAAATCAACATTGGGTCTGCAGGAAATGAGTGATCTCCACTTTGAGATAACAGAGGGAGGAAGGGAGGAAGAGGAGGAGACAAAGAAAACGAAAAGAACAGGGCTTTGAGTACCACACCGAAATGTATAAGTTGTGACACTCGGCAACCCTCGATTTCCCCAGAGCTATTTAGTGAAGGGGTCAGTTTATAAAACACTTTGTAAGCGTTGTTCTTTCCCTGTAGGTTTTTTTTTCTGCCTGGTAATAAGAGTAAATGTTGGACAAGCCAGTCGTTTCACAGAGGTTGTCACGTTCCTGACCTATTTATGTTAGTTTTTGTGTGTTAGTTGGTCAGGACGTGAGGTTGGGTGGGCATTCTATGTTATCTGTTTCTATGTTGGTTTCGGTTTGCCTGGTATGGCTCTTGATTAGAGGCAGGTGGTTTGCGTTTGCCTCTAATTAAGAGTCATATTTAGGTAGGGCATTCTCACTGTTTGTTTGTGGGTGATTGTCTCCTGTGTCTGTATGTATGTTCGTACCACATAGGACTGTAGCGTTTGTTTGTTTCGTTTCGATGTCGTCTGTTTTCCTGTACGTAAGTTTATGTTTAGTTATGTAAGTTTATGTTCAGGTTGCGTCAACGTCGTTTTCTTATTTTGTAGTTTGGAAAGTGTTTTGTTTCGTTTCGTGTGCCATCGTAATTTATAATAAAGATGGCTTATTTCCCTGAGCCTGCGTTTTGGTCTGAAGATCCTTCTCTCCTCACCTCGTCCGAGGATGAGGAGAGCGTCACCCGTTACAGAATCACCCACCAACACGCTAAGACCAAGCGGCAGGGGAAAACGAAACGGAGTAAGGGACAGGAGAGAAAGGAGCAATGGACATGGGACGAGGTTTTGGATGGAAAGGGTTGCTACACTTGGGAGGAGATCCTAGCTGGTAGAGATCGCCTCCCATGGGAACAGCTGGAGGCACTGAGGAGAGCGGAGGCTACCGGAGAGAGGAACCGGAGCTATGAGGGAACGCGTCTGGCACGGAAGCCGAAAAAGCCCGTAAGTAATTCCCAAAAAATTTCTTGGGGGGGGCTAGGAGGTGGTGGGCCAAGGGCAGGTAGGAGACCTGCGCCCACTTCCCAGGCTTACCGTGGAGAGCGGGAGTACGGGCAGGCGCCGTGTTACGCAGTAGAGCGCACGGTGTCTCCTGTACGAGTGCATAGCCCAGTGCGGGTTATTCCACCTCCCCGCACTGGTAGGGCTAGATTGAGTATTGAGCCAGGTGTCATGAGGCCGGCTCAACGCGTCTGGTCTCCAGTGCGTCTCCTCGGGCCGGCATACATGGCACCTGCCTTACGCATGGTTTCCCCGGTTCGCCTACATAGCCCGGTGCGGGTTATTCCACCTCCCCGCACTGGTCGGGCAACCGGGAGTATTCAACCAGGTAAGGTTGGGCAAGCTCAATGCTCAAGAGTGCCAGTACGCCTCCACGGTCCGGTATTTCCGGCACCACCTCCCCGCCCCAGCCTAGTACCTACAGTGTATACACTACGCACTAGGCTACCAGTGCGTATCCTGAGCCCTGTTCCTCCTCCACGCACTCTCCCTGTAGTGCGTGCATCTAGCCCGGTGCCTCCAGTTCCGGCCCCACGCACTAAGCTACCTGTGCGTCTCCAGAGCCCTGTACAAACTGTATATTCTCCCCCTACTAATCCTGATGTGCTTGTCCTCAGCCCGGCGTCACCAGTGCCGGTACCACGCATCAGGGATAGAGTAGGCTTTGAGAATACAGTGTGCCCTGTCCCTGCTCCCCGCACTAGTAGGAAGGTGCTTGTCATTAGCACGGTGCCTCCAGTTCCGGCACCACGCACCAGGTCTACAGTGCGCCATATCCGGCCAGAGCCATCCGTCTCCCCAGCGCCATCTGAGCCATCCGTCTCCCCAGCGCCATCTGAGCCATCCGTCTCCCCAGCGCCATCTGAGCCATCCGTCTCCCCAGCGCCATCTGAGCCATCCGTCTCCCCAGCGCCATCTGAGCCATCCGTCTCCCCAGCGCCATCTGAGCCATCCGTCTCCCCAGCGCCGTCTGAGCCATCCGTCTGCCAGGAGCCTGCAAAGCCGCCCGTCTGCCATGAGCCTGCAAAGCCGCCCGTCTGCCATGAGCCTACAGAGCCGTCAGCCAGACAGGAGCCGCTAGAGCCGTCAGCCAGACAGGAGCCGCTAGAGCCGTCAGCCAGACAGGATCTGCCAGAGCCGCCAACCAGACAGGATCTGCCAGAGCCGCCAACCAGACAGGATCTGCCAGAGCCGCCAACCAGACAGGATCTGCCAGAGCCGCCAACCAGACAGGATCTGCCAGAGCCGCCAACCAGACAGGATCTGCCAGAGCCGCCAACCAGACAGGATCTGCCAGAGCCGCCAACCAGACAGGATCTGCCAGAGCCGCCAGCGAGCCATGAGCAGCCAGAGCCGTCAGAGCGCCATGAGCAGCCAGAGCCGTCAGCCTGCCATGAGCGTCGAGAGCCGTCAGCCTGCCATGAGCGTCGAGAGCCGTCAGCCTGCCATGAGCGTCGAGAGCCGTCAGCCTGCCATGAGCGTCGAGAGCCGTCAGCCTGCCATGAGCGTTGAGAGCCGTCAGCCTGCCATGAGCGTCGAGAGCCGTCAGCCTGCCATGAGCGTCGAGAGCCGTCAGCCAGCCATGAGCGTCGAGAGTCGTCAGTCAGCCATGAGCTGCCCTTCAGCCTGAAAAGGCTAGATACCCAGAACTGCCCATCAGTCCAGAGCTGTCTCTCTGTCCGGAGCTGCCTTTCAGTCCGGAGTTGCCCCTCTATCCTGATCTCCCTCTCTATCTTTATCTACCTCTATAGTCTTATCTATCCCTCTGTCTTGGTTTATCTCTCTGTCCCGGTATTGTCATTATTAGATTTGTTATTAGGAGGATTTTGTGGGGGAAGTAAGAGGGTGGACATTCTTGAAGGGAGGGGGCTAGGATGGATTATGGTGGGGTGGGAACCGCGCCCGGAGCCTGAGCCACCACCGTGGTTAGATGCCCACCCAGACCCTCCCCTAGACTTTGTGCTGGTGCGTCCGGAGTTCGCACCTTGTGGGGGGGGTACTGTCACGTTCCTGACCTATTTATGTTAGTTTTTGTGTGTTAGTTGGTCAGGACGTGAGGTTGGGTGGGCATTCTATGTTATCTGTTTCTATGTTGGTTTCGGTTTGCCTGGTATGGCTCTTGATTAGAGGCAGGTGGTTTGCGTTTGCCTCTAATTAAGAGTCATATTTAGGTAGGGCATTCTCACTGTTTGTTTGTGGGTGATTGTCTCCTGTGTCTGTATGTATGTTCGTACCACATAGGACTGTAGCGTTTGTTTGTTTCGTTTCGATGTCGTCTGTTTTCCTGTACGTAAGTTTATGTTTAGTTATGTAAGTTTATGTTCAGGTTGCGTCAACGTCGTTTTCTTATTTTGTCGTTTGGAAAGTGTTTTGTTTCGTTTCGTGTGCCATCGTAATTTATAATAAAGATGGCTTATTTCCCTGAGCCTGCGTTTTGGTCTGAAGATCCTTCTCTCCTCACCTCGTCCGAGGATGAGGAGAGCGTCACCCGTTACAGAGGTTGTTTTTGTTGTGATTCTTTCAGAGTCAACATGTGTAAAATGTTTGTCACGGATCCCCCCGGTACTGCTGCTCAATCTGTTCACCAGTTCCGGAGGGCTACGTCGCCGGCTTTCTAGGCTTCACTGAACGGGATTCATTATCATCAACCCCGGAGTGTCTTGTCTGATTACACACACCTGGTTCCCGTTTCCCCTGATTAGTATGTTATATATGTGCCCTCTGTTCCCTCTGTCTTTGTCGGTTATTGTTCCCATGTCCGTTGGTAGTGTGAGTACCTATGCGTTGGTGCAGCTGTTATGCTGCGTTCTATATATATATATATATTGTGTATTATGGGTATCGTCCCGTGTCGGTCAACAAGGTTTATCCTCGTTCTTTTGTTTGGGTACAGCCCAGTGTTTTTGTACACATGTTTGTTTTGGGTGTATTAAAACCCCTATTGTGTATTCCTGCGCCAGTCTCCAAATCTTTTATACCAGCGTGACAATGTTATATACCAGACGACCTCTGCATAACAGTTGAAGTCAGAAGTTTACATACACCTTAGCCAAATATATTTAAACTCAGTTTTTCACAATTCCTGACATTTAATCCGAGTAAAAATTCCCTATCTTAGGTCAGATACGATCACCACTTTATTTTAAGAATGTGAAATGTCAGAATAATACATTCCCAGTGGGTCAGAAGTTTACAAACACTCAATTCGTATTTGTTAAATTGTTTAACTTGGGTCTTTAAATTGTTTAACTTGGGTCAAACGTTTCAGGTAGCCTTCCACAAGCTTCCCACAATAAGTTGGGTGAATTTTGGCCCATTCCTCCTGACAGAGCTGGTGTAACTGAGTCAGGTTTGTAGGCCTCCTTGCTCGCACACACTTTTTAAGTTCTTCCCACACATTTTCTATAGGTTTGAGGTCAGGGCTTTGTGATGACCACTCCAATACCTTCACTTTGTTGTCCTTAAGCCATTTTCCCACAACTGTGGAAGTATGTTTGGGGTCATTGTCCATTTGGAAGACCCATTTGCGACCAAGCTTTAACTTCCTGACTGATGTCTTGAGATGTTACTTCAATATATCCACATAATTTTCCTACCTCATGATGTCATCTATTTTGTGAAGTGCACCAGTCCCTCCTGCAGCAAAGCATGATGCTGCCACCTCCGTGCTTCACGGTTGGGATGGTGTTCTTCGGCTTGCAAGCCTCCCCCGTTTTCCTCCAAACATTACCATGGTCATTATTTCCAAACAGTTCTATTTTCGTTTCATCAGACCAGAGGACATTTCTAGAAAAAGTACGGTCTTTGTACTCATCTGCAGTCGCAGATCGTAGTCTAGCCTTTTTATGACGGTTTTGTAGCAATGGCTTCTTCCTTGCTGAGCGGTTAGGTTATTCAGGTTATTTTTTTATTTTTTTTATTTTACCGTTATTTTACCAGGTAAGTTGACTGAGAACACATTCTCATTTGCAGCAACGACCTGGGGAATAGTTACAGGGGAGAGGAGGGGGATGAATGAGTCAATTGAAAACTGGGGATTATTAGGTGACCATGATGGTTTGAGGGCCAGATTGGGAATTTAGCCAGGACACCGGGGTTAACACCCCTACTCTTACGATAAGTGCCATGGGATCTTTAATGACCTCAGAGAGTCAGGACACCCGTTTAACGTCCCATCCGAAAGACGGCACCCTACACAGGGCAGTGTCCCCAATCACTGCCCTGGGGCATTGGGATATTTTTTAGACCAGAGGAAAGAGTGCCTCCTACTGGCCCTCCAACACCACTTCCAGCAGCATCTGGTCTCCCATCCAGGGCCTGACCAGGACCAACCCTGCTTAGCTTCAGAAGCAAGCCAGTAGTGGTATGCAGGGTGGTATGCTGCTGGTTATGTCGATATAGGACTCATTTTACTGTGGATATAGATACTTTTGTACCTGTTTCCTCCAGATTATTCACAATCTTTACTGTTGTTCTGGGATTGATTTGTTCTGTTGTTCTGGGATTGACACCACTGGTGTCCCCCAGGGCTCTGTTCTAGGCCCTCTCCTATTCTCGCTATACACCAAGTCACTTGGCTCTGTCATATCCTCACATGGTCTCTCCTATCATTGCTATGCAGACGACACACAATTAATCTTCTCCTTCCCCCTTCTGATAACCAGGTGGCTAATCGCATCTCTGCATGTCTGGCAGACATATCAGTGTGGATGACGGATCACCACCTCAAGCTGAACCTCGGCAAGACGGAGCTGCTCTTCCTCCCGGGGAAGGACTGCCCGTTCCATGATCTCGCCATCACGGTTGACAACTCCATTGTGTCCTCCTCCCAGAGCGCTAAGAACCTTGGCGTGATCCTGGACAACACCCTGCCGTTCTCAACGAACATCAAGGCGGTGACCCGTTCCTGTAGGTTCATGCTCTACAACATTCGCAGAGTACGACCCTGCCTCACACAGGAAGCGGCGCAGGTCCTAATCCAGGCACTTGTCATGTCCCGTCTGGATTACTGCAACTCGCTGTTGGCTGGGCTCCCTGCCTGTGCCATTAAACCCCTACAACTCATCCAGAACGCTGCAGCCTGTCTGGTGTTCAACCTTCCCAAGTTCTCTCACGTCACGCCGCTCCTCCGCTCTCTCCACTGGCTTCCAGTTGAAGCTCGCATCCGCTACAAGACCATGGTGCTTGCCTACGGAGCTGTGAGGGGAACGGCACCTCAGTACCTTCAGGCTCTGATCAGGCCCTTCACCCAAACAAGGGCGCTGCGTTCATCCACCTCTGGCCTGCTCGGCTCCATAGCTCTGAGGAAGTACAGTTCCCGCTCAGCCCAGTCAAAACTGTTCGCTGCTCTGGCACCCCAATGGTGGAACAAACTCCCTCACGACGCCAGGTCAGCGGAGTCAATCACCACCTTCCGGAGACACCTGGAACCCCACCTCTTTAAGGAATACCTAGGATAGGATAAAGTAATCCTTCTAACCCGCCCCCCCTTAAAAGATTTAGATGCACTATTGTAAAGTGGTTGTTCCACTGGATATCATAAGGTGAATGCACCAATTTGTAAGTCGCTCTGGATAAGAGCGTCTGCTAAATTACTTAAATGTAAATGTGAATTTGCACTTTTCGCACCAAAGTACGTTAATCTCTAGGAGACAGAACGTGTCACCTTCCTGAGCGGTATGACGGCTGCGTGATCCTTTGGTGTTTATACTTGCGTACTATTGTTTGTACAGATGAACGTGGTACCTTCAGGCATTTGGAAATTGCTCCCAAGGATGAACCAGACTTGTGGAGGTCTACAATTGTTTTTCTGAGGTCTTGGCTGATTTCTTTTGATTTTCCCATGATGTCAAGCAAAGAGGCACTGAGTTTGAAGGTAGCCCTTGAAATACATCCACAGGTACACCTCCATTGGACTCAAATTATGTCAATTAGCCTATCAGAAGCTTCTAAAGCCATGACATCATTTTCTGGAACTTTCCAAGCTGTTTAAAGGCACAGTCAACTTAATGTATGTAAACTTCTGACCCACTGGAATTATGGTACAGTGAATTATAGGTGACGTAATCTGTCTGTAAACAATTTTTGGAAAAATTACTTGTGTCATGCACAAAGTAGATGTCCTAACCGACTTGCCAAAACTATAGTTTGTTAACAAGAAATTTGTGGAGTGTTTAAAAACGAGTTTTAATGACCTCAACCTAAGTGTATGTAAGCTTCCGACTTCAACTGTACATTCTTCAGCCTAAATGTTTTACTTGCATACTGATGCTAATAGACATGGAACCTTGTGCTAAGAGAATGGTGTGTAAATTCAACAAACTTATGAGGAGGAAAAGATACTGGATATACTGACATCCTCAAACGAAACTTCTATTACATCAAATAACCCTCAAGTATCAAAATAGCTATACGTTTGTATCTTGACTAAATTCAACACTCTCATTGCCTCCTCACTTGCTTAATAACTAATGATCTGCTTAATGACAAACCATCTCACTTTGCCTCTTCCTCTCTGGAGGAGGCCCTTTTTCGTAGAGCTGGAATCCTTAATTGGTGAAACTGCCACGTCCGTTTGGAATATTACAACAACAAAGAAGTTACTGCAAACCACTAACACTGCCCCCCCCCCCCTCCCCCAGACATCATTGCATGCACGATAGAACAGTGGAATAGGTACTACAAAAAAAAAGTTATGTAGCAAGGCACCTCTCCTCCGTTTCTCCTCAGTTTCGTCAACAAAACAATACACACACACACACACACACACACACACACACACACACACACACACACACACACACACACACACACACACACACACACACACACACACACACACACACACACACACACACACACACACACACACACACACACACACATCCTACCTCCTGGTGTAAAGAGGTGGGGTCGCAATGAGGGGTTGGGTAAATGGCTTTTACATTTCCACTGAATGAGTGACTTACAACTGTGGACGACTGCAGCTGTTTCTGATTTGAGGGAACAAAGAAGGGGGGAATGGCAGCGATCTGAGCGATTGCTACTCTGGACTGGGCTTCACTCTTTTAATGGGCCAACATCTGTCAGGAATGACACAGATGTAGCCGTGTGTGTGTGTGTGTGTGTGTGTGTGTGTGTGTGTGTGTGTGTGTGTGTGTGTGTGTGTGTGTATAAGGGGCTGGGAAGCAACAGGATATGTCTACAGGCATATATTACAGTTGTACAGAGAGAAAGCGAGGGAGGGTAGAGGAGTTACTGCTCGCCAGAACTGAGTGATAGTGGAGGTCAGCTCATTTGGGGGTGAAAGGAAGAGAGGAGGAGAGGAGTATAGTGTTTCAGATTCCGCAGATTTAATGTAGAGAGAGAGGGAGAAGATACAGTCCCAATGGCATGCTTAGACGAACGCTCCCTGATCTTATAAGGGGCATGAAGAATCCCACGGTCACGGAGTGGAAAATCAGTCCTTCGAATCTAAGGTGCATCTGAAACGGCCCCCTTTTCACCTATGTGGTTCACCCCTCCGTCTCCATTCCCCTCTGCGCAAAATTTTATTTCCTGCTGCTATTGAACACAGCCCAGCCTTCAGAGGCTCCTGGTACTACACTGCGGCCTTGTAAAACATAGCAGGTCTAAATCACATGGTCTGGGACTTGGACAGTATGGAGCAGAGCTAGACGTGGGTGTCAGAGTACAGTACAGCTCAGTGGAGTTAGGCTGGGGTTACCTTTCTACAACTAAGGAAGAACAAATATAGAAGAATAAATAAGTGAAAGAAAAGCAAAGGTGTGTTTGTAAAAGAGGGATAAAGAGAACGTGAGTGAGAGAGTGAGAAAGAAAAAAAACAAGACATCTGGTCTGTCCATTTCCCCTCTCCTCTGTCTGTTCCCTTTCTCTCTTCTATCACCTCTTTCCCCACTCTTTCCAGAACCCTTTAAGGTTCTACATAAGTAGCACTTTTTTAAAGAGGGCAGACGTCTGTGCTGTTGTTGGATGCAGTACGGATAAGGATTAATATACTGTGTAATGTACAGTATGTAGGCCCGCTGGCCCAGAGCCATATATAGAGCTACAGTCTTGATATGGCTCTGTGACTGTGTAGACTATCTACAATATGTGATTTGGTGCACAGTGTCTGCACTGTCATATGTACACATGTGTTGTTCGAGCTGTAGGCTCGGCTGTCTGTGTGGACTATCCTGTGTATCTGGCAGTTTCTCAGTAATCCCATTACATAGGAACCTGATAGAGACTACTTACCTCCCTCGCTCCACCCCTACAGCCCTTCCTCCTCCTCCACCTCACCCCCAATGTCACATCACGTCTCCCTAAGAACCTTGGGAAAAGGGCAGGGGCGCACCACATGTCTCAGTGCGGCCCGCTGACAGGCACACACACTAAAAGGTTACTCAGAGAGGGGGCTGGGGGACACACCGGTCACACACAGACGTGCAAGCATGCGCACACTATTTCAAAAATCACTCCCTTGCTTGTCACATGCTTGCGTCGGCATACGACATGAGCCCTGTGATCCTCATCCACACACCGTGCACCGCAAACACACACATGCGCGCGCACACATCTACTCCAAAAGTTTCTGAAAGGGTTGCTGGGCTTGACTGAAGAACAGTGTAGCCAATAATGCCACCTGCTGGTAGAATTGGTCTGTAACATCATGTGAATAGTTAAAGAAAACGGAGTAGCTCATTCAGGGAGGAATTCAACAAATGTATTTGCACTTTAGTTTCACAGGGTATGTTGATTACCGAGGCTGTGTGTCAAATGATACATCCTATTCCCCAAATAGTGCAGGGCTCTTGTCAAAAGCAGCACAGTTTATGGAGAATAGGGTGTCATTGCAGATTTATCTCAATAGGCTCCCGAGTGGCACGGCGGTCTAAGGCACTGCATCTCAGGGCAAGTGACGTCACTACAGTCCCTAGTTTGAATCCAGGCTGTATCACATCTGGCTGGGATTGGGAGTCCCATAGGGCGGCGCACAATTGGCCCAGCGTCGTCCAGGTTTGGCCGGGGTGGGCCGTCATTGTAAATAAGAATATGTTGTTAACTGACTTGCCTAGTTAGATAAAGATAAAACAGTCTCCACCAGTTTCCCACCGTCCTGCAGGGATGTTCCTAATTTGCCCACAGTCTGCAAATGGTATTTTACATGTCTTCTAAGGCAAAAGAGTCATCATGACATTTGGTAATGGATGGTAGAGGGACTGGTGTGAAGTGAAGCCTCCTGGGAGGCTGTAAGGCTCAGGCTGAGAAGGAAGCAAGGAGATAGAATTGCGGAATTGAAGAAAGATGAGTTGAGGAGGAGCCGCAGAATATGTCCACTGGACTGGAGAAGAATGCAGTCAAAAGTATGGACCTCTACCCAAGGATTAAAGCTGCAATATGTAACTTTTCTGGGTGCCCCACCAAAATTGACATAATTAAAGATCTATCATTCTCATCGAAAGCAAGTCTAAGAAGCGGTAGATCTGTTCTATGTGTGCTATTTCTATGCTTCCTGTTCTTAAGTTTAGTTTGCGTCTTTTACTTTCGGTTTTGTACACCAGCTTCAAACAGCTGAAAATACAATATTTTTGGTTCTGGAAATTATATTTCACAGTGGTTTAGATGGTACAATGATTCTCTATACTATACTTTCTTGTTTTGTCACATAAACTTGAATTAGGCGAACTATTAGAATTTTAGCAACCAGGAAATGGCAGGGCGATTTCTGCATAGTGCACCTTTAAGAGGGGATAACAACAAAGGGATATTGAAACAAATTAATACCACACATTGAAACAAGTTAATACCACACATTGTCTGTCTTCCCATGTGCTTGTCATATTATGTAATATTATGTCAAGCACATGGGAAGACAGACAATGTCATATATGAGCAGCACAAACGCAAACTACATCATCCAAACATGAGCAGTAGCTTCCGTACAGTAACAATAGCAGAGTACAGAACATCATGTCAGGCTTTCACATCACACTAAGCACTTTCCAAACCATAAAGAGAAATGGGAGGCTTCAGAGGTGCTGTCTTAATTACAGCTTAGTGATCCACACAATATCTACATGCAGCCCTCTCCTCTCCCCGAGGACAGAGAGAAAAATAAACAGCGGGGTTAAGCCCATACCGGTAAAACGTGAGCCTATCAAAATTAATACAACATGCCCCAAAAACTATATGCTATTACAACATTACTTAACATTATTATGTCAGCCGCACAAAAAAAAAAAGCAAATTGACTGGAAACTGGTCGGTATTTGCTCCAAATTGCGACAAGAACAATTTTTTCAAGGCGGAGATGAGCGGCGAGACGCTCACGGACAAGGCGAAGGTGAGTGGCCGAGACCAAGGCGCGTGTGGACAACAGTGGATGCATCATTCCAGGCTACAAGTGTTGGATGCTGAAATGATTTTGTGAGTGGACGAATGTGCGCCTGTAGCCTACAGGAGCGCCTTTCTTAAGTGATTGTTTGACAATCAGATGAAGAAAACATGACTGGTTGTGTTTATGCCACATTAAAAGGCATAGGCGGTGTGTCTGTCACAAGATGGATTGTTGGATAAGTGGGTGGATAAGTGGGTGGATAAGTGGGTGGTAGGGTTGGTTTGATCAGACACACCTGCAGCAAGCTAGCTAATCAGACAGGTAGCTGGGGATTGGCTGTAATTTCCTTTAAAAGCCCTGTGTTTTGTGGTGTTCGGTGCTGAGTCCTGTAACTCCATCATGGCTTCTCCCGCCTTCAGTAGTTGATCTAGAAGTGTTGGAGAGACTACAGGAAGATAGGGAGGGTGTTGATCCATCTGATTTGTTTAAGAGACGTCTGGATACTGTGTATCAGGATTTTATGGCCTTTTACACAGACTTGAAGTGCAGGAACGTGGGTTCGCAATCAGGAAACGTATTACAGATCATTTGGCTGTATATACGGCGGAGCTGATGGCCATACTGTTGGCCTTGCAGTGGGTGGAGGAAGACAAGCCAGACAGTAGGTATTTGCTCTGATTCATGTGCAGTGTTGATGAGTCTCCAGTCCTTTAGCTCACGTAGTAGACAAGATCTGCTTTATGAGGTGCTACAAACCCATGACAGGATTAGACAGATGGGTATACAGATAACATTTACTTGGGTCCCAGCCCATGTGGGGGTGAAGGGAAACGAGGCAGTTGATGTACTGGCTAAACAAGCACTTAGTAGTGGGGATGTTGAGGTTGTAGTTTCAATGGGCAAGGCAAAAATCCTGACATGGGCAGTGATGGTGCAGAGATGGCAGGAGCAGTGGAATAGAGACACTAAGGGATGACAGGAAGGGACAGAAGAGAGGAGGTTATATTTACAAGATTAAGGATGGAACACAGCCAGTTGAGTAAGACCTTAAATGTGATAGGAAAGCATCCAACAGGAAAGTGTGATTATTGCCAGGAAACAGATACCGTGGAACATGTATTGATACCGTGTGGGCAGTATCAGAGGGAAAGAGACCGGATGAGATCTAGTATGAGGGAGAAGGGGATACAATAAATGAGTTTAAAGAGTACATTGATAGAACATCATTAGACATAGTCTCAAATATTTTATTTTTTAAGAGCAACGGAGCTGGCAGGTAGGATTTTGTTTCTCTCTGGCCCACAGTCCAGTACAGTAGGTGACGGTAATGCACCATAACGTTGGATGCCAACCGCCGATAAACCTCACTGAAGAAGTGTTCGAGGCTGGGTGTTCAGGCGATTGGTCACTTATGTAAGTGGGGGCGGCAGGTATCCTAGTGGTTAGAGCGTTGGGCCAGTAACCAAAAGGTTGCTGGATAACTGACCTAGTTAAGTAAAGGTTACATTTTAAAAAAGTGTACTTGTCGTGGGTGTTTGCTGTGATCGCACTGGACCAGTGTTTGCGGGACAAGAAGTCTTACAGGAGAATTCCTCGAGTGAGGAAGTGGGTGGCTGCGCTGACCACAAACTGGGGCTGTGGAGTTGAGTGGTGATCCGAGAGCAGAGGACTGAGAGGCATTGATACAAGGCACATCTAGGAAGCATTAGCTCCACCAAGGAAGGGCCGTGATTCTTCCTGTGTTCCCCTTACACTACTCTTTCTCTCTGGGCTGTTTTGTCACGCCACTTGTCGGCAGGTTTCCCTGGCATCCATCTTTCTCTCGTTTAGCACCGCCAATCAGTCTCAGCCTCAGCGTGTTCCAGATCAGGGAGCTGTGCAGCTCTGGATCTGTAAATGGAATACAGATATGTTTATTTTATTAAGTGGGGATATGGTTCTCTCCGTGCCCTAGAAATCGAGAACCTATCCCCAACCCTTCTATATGTTGTCTTGTCTGTCTTTCCCCACCCTATTTTGTCCCATAGCAGTAGAGTCCGTTAGATGGGTTGGCAGAGTAGAACAGGGCCAAGTGTTGGTCCCATATTGTGTGCAGCACCAGCGTGAGATTGTAGTGCCTTTCACCATATTATTTGCAGTGCCTTCCCGTTTTATCTTATTTTTATTTTACCTTTGTTTAACTAGGTAGGCAAGTTGAGAACAAGTTTGTCACGTTCCTGACCTATTTCTGTTAGTTTGTTATGTGTGTTAGTTGGTCAGGACGTGAGGTTTTTATTTCTTTATTTTATTTTATTTAACCTTTATTTAACCAGGTAGGCAAATTGAGAACACGTTCTCATTTACAATTGCGACCTGGCCAAGATAAAGCAAAGCAGTTCGACACATACAACAACACATAGTTACACATGGAGTAAAAACAAACATATAGTCAATAATACAGTGAAAAAAAAAAAAAGTCTATATACAATGTGAGCAAGTGAGGTGAGATAAGGGAGGTGAAGGCAAACAGATATATGTATAAATAAATAAAAATATAAAAAGGCCATGGAGGCGAAGTGAGTACAACACAGCAAGTAAAATAAAAACTAAAAAAACACTGGAATGGTTGGTTTGCATTGGAAGAAAGTGCAAAGTAGAGACAGAAATAATGGGGTGCAAAGGAGCAAAATAAATTAATAAATAAATACAGTAGGTAAAGAGGTAGTTGTTTGGGCTAAATTGTAGATGGGTTATGTACAGGTGCAGTAATCTATGAGCTGCTCTGACAGCTGGTGCCTAAAGCTAGTGAGGGAGATAGGTGTTTCCAGTTTCAGAGATTTTTGTAGTTCGTTCCAGTCATTGGCAGCAGAGAACTGGAAGGAGAGGCGTCCAAAGGAAGAATTGGTTTTGGGGGTGACTAGATAGATATACCTGCTGGAGCGCGTGCTACAGGTAGGTGCTGCTATGGTGACCAGCGAGCTGAGATAAGGGGGGACTTTACCTAGCAGGGTCTTGTAGATGACCTGGAACCAGTGGGTTTGGCGACGAGTATGAAGCGAGGGCCAGCCAACGAGAGTGTACAGGTCGCAGTGGTGGGTAGTATATGGGGCTTTGGTGACAAAACGGATGGCACTGTGATAGACTGCATCCAATTTATTGAGTAGGGTTTTGGAGGCTATTTTGTAAATGACATCACCGAAGTCGAGGATTGGTAGGATGGTCAGTTTTACAAGGGTATGTTTGGCAGCATGAGTAAAGGATGCTTTGTTGCGGAATAGGAAGCCAATTCTAGATTTGACTTTGGATTGGAGATGTTTGATGTGGGTCTGGAAGGAGAGTTTACAGTCTAACCAGACACCTAGGTATTTGTAGTTGTCCACATATTCTAAGTCAGAGCCGTCCAAAGTAGTGACGTTGGACAGGCGGGCAGGAGCAGGCAGCGATCGGTTGAAGAGCATGCATTTGGTTTTACTTGTATTTAAGAGCAGTTGGAGGCCACGGAAGGAGAGTTGTATGGCATTGAAGCTCGCCTGGAGGGTTGTTAACACAGTGTCAAAAGAAGGGCCAGAAGTATACAGAATAGTGTCGTCTGCATAGAGGTGGATCAGAGAATCACCAGCAGCAAGAGCGACATGATTGATGTAAACAGAGAAGAGAGTCGGTCCAAGAATTGAACCCTGTGGCACCCCCATAGAGACTGCCAGAGGCCCGGACAACAGACCCTCCGATTTGACACACTGAACTCTATCAGAGAAGTAGTTGGTGAACCAGGCGAGGCAATCATTAGAGAAACCAAGGCTGTCGAGTCTGCCAATGAGGATGTGGTGATTGACAGAGTCAAAAGCCTTGGCCAGGTCAATGAATACGGCTGCACAGTATTGTTTCCTATCGATGGCGGTTACGATATCGTTTATGACCTTGAGCGTGGCTGAGGTGCACCCATGACCAGCTCTGAAACCAGATTGGATAGCGGAGAAGGTGTGGTGTGATTCGAAATGGTCGGTAATCTGTTTGTTGACTTGGCTTTCGAAGACCTTAGAAAGGCAGGTTGGGTTGGGTGGGCATTCTATGTTTTCTGTTTCTGTGTTGGTTTTGGGTTGCCTGGTATGGCTCTTAATTAGAGGCAGGTGTTTGGCGTTCCTCTAATTAAGAGTCATATTTAGGTAGGCGTTGTCACAGTGTTCGTTGTGGGTGATTGTCTTCCGTGTCTGTGTCTATACACCACGCGGGACTGTTTACGGTTTGTTCGTTTTGTGTAGCCTATGTTGTAGCCTATGTTTCCTATTCGTGCGTTCTTCTTGTTTTATGTAAGTTCGTCATCTAGGTCTGTCTACACCGTTTGTTGTTTTGTTAGTTTAGTCAAGTTCGTGTTTTCTTTAATAAATTATGTGTTCAAACTCCACTGCGCCTTGGTTCGATCACTACTCCTCCTTTTCGGTCGAAGAGGAGGAGGACCGCCGTTACAGAATCACCCACCAAATCTCCAGAACCAAGCAGCGGAGTAAACGGAGTAAGGGACAGGAAAAGAAGGAGGAATGGACTTGGGACGATGTATTGGACGGGAAAGGTTGCTACACATGGGAGGAGATCCTGGCTGGTAGGGATCGCCTCCCATGGGAACAGCTGGAGGCACTGAGGAGAGCAGAGGCAACCGGAGAAGGGAACCGGAGTTATGAGGGGACGTCTTGCACGGAAGCCCAAAAAGCCCGTGAGTAACACCCAAAAATTTCTTGGGGGGAGGGCTAAGAGGTAGTGGGCCAAGGGCAGGTAGGAGACCTGCGCCTACTTCCCAGGCTTACCGTGGAGAGCGGGAGTACGGGCAGGCGCCGTGTTACGCAGTAGAGCGCACGGTGTCTCCTGTACGAGTGCATAGCCCAGTGCGGGTTATTCCACCTCCCCGCACTGGTAGGGCTAGATTGGGCATTGAGCCAGGTGTCATGAGGCCGGCTCAACTCGTCTGGTCTCCAGTGCGTCTCCTCGGGCCGGTATACATGGCACCTGCCTTACGCATGGTTTCCCCGGTTCGCCTACATAGCCCGGTGCGGGTTATTCCACCTCCCCGCACTGGTCGGGCGACCGGGAGCATTCAACCAGGTAAGGTTGGGCAGGCTCAATGCTCAAGAGAGCCAGTACGCCTGCACGGTCCGGTATTTCCGGAGCCACCTCCCCGCCCCAGCCTAGTACCTACAGTGCCTACACTACGCACTAGGCTACCAGTGCGTCTCCTGAGCCCTGTTCCTCCTCCACGCACTCTCCCTGTAGTGCGTGTATCCAGTTCGGTGCCTCCAGTTCCGGCACCACGCACTAAGCCTCCTGTGCGTCTCCAGAGCCCTGTACACACTGTTTCTTCTCCCCCTACTAATCCTGATGTGCTTGTCCTCAGCCCGGTGCCACCAGTGCCGGTACCACGCACCAGGTATAGAGTGGGCTTTGAGAGTCCAGTGTGCCCTGTCCCTGCTCCCCGCACTAGCATGAAGGTGCGTGTCCTTAGCCCGGTGCCTCCAGTTCCGGCACCACGCACCAGGTCTACAGTGCGCCTTATCCGGCCAGAGCCATCCGTCTCCCCAGCGCCATCTGAGCCATCCGTCTCCCCAGCGCCATCTGAGCCATCCGTCTCCCCAGCGCCATCTGAGCCATCCGTCTCCCCAGCGCCGTCTGAGCCATCCGTCTGCCATGAGCCTGCAAAGCCGCCCGTCTGCCATGAGCCTACAGAGCCGTCCGCCAGACAGGAGCCGCTAGAGCCGCCCGCCAGACAGGAGCCGCTAGAGCCGTCCGTCAGACAGGATCTGCCAGAGCCGCCAACCAGACAGGATCTGCCAGAGCCGCCAACCAGACAGGATCTGCCAGAGCCGCCAACCAGACAGGATCTGCCAGAGCCGCCAACCAGACAGGATCTGCCAGAGCCGCCAACCAGACAGGATCTGCCAGAGCCGCCAGCGAGCCATGAGCGTCCAGAGCCGTCAGCCTGCCATGAGCGTCCAGAGCCGTCAGCCTGCCATGAGCGTCGAGAGCCGTCAGCCAGCCATGAGCGTCGAGAGCCGTCAGCCAGCCATGAGCGTCGAGAGCCGTCAGCCAGCCATGAGCGTCGAGAGCCGTCAGCCAGCCATGAGCGTCGAGAGCCGTCAGCCAGCCATGAGCGTCGAGAGCCGTCAGCCAGCCATGAGCGTCGAGAGCCGTCAGCCAGCCATGAGCGTCGAGAGCCGTCAGCCAGCCATGAGCGTCGAGAGCCGTCAGCCAGCCATGAGCGTCGAGAGCCGTCAGCCTGCCATGAGCGTCCAGATTCGTCAGTCAGCCATGAGCTGCCCTTCAGCCAGAAACGGCTATATACCCAGAACTGCCCCTCAGTCCAGAGCTGTCTCTCTGTCCGGAGCTGCCTTTCAGTCCGGAGTTGCCCCTCTATCATGATCTCCCTCTCTATCTTGATCTACCTCTTTATTCTGATCTATCCCTCTGTCTTGTGCTATCCCTCTGTCTTGATCTATCTCTCTGTCCCGGTGCTGTCCCTGTCATTGATGTTACTAAGGGGATTTTGTGGGGGTAAAATGAGGGTGGACATTCTTAGGGGGAGATGGAGGCTAGGATGGATTATGGTGGGGTGGGGACCTCGCCCGGAGCCTGAGCCACCACCGTGGTCAGATGCCCACCCAGACCCTCCCCTAGACTTTGTGCTGGTGCGCCCGGAGTTCGCACCTTATGGGGGGGGTTATGTCACGTTCCTGACCTATTTCTGTTAGTTTGTTATGTGTGTTAGTTGGTCAGGACGTGAGGTTGGGTGGGCATTCTATGTTTTCTGTTTCTGTGTTGGTTTTGGGTTGCCTGGTATGGCTCTTAATTAGAGGCAGGTGTTTGGCGTTCCTCTAATTAAGAGTCATATTTAGGTAGGCGTTGTCACAGTGTTCGTTGTGGGTGATTGTCTTCCGTGTCTGTGTCTATACACCACGCGGGACTGTTTACGGTTTGTTCGTTTTGTGTAGCCTATGTTTCCTATTCGTGCGTTCTTCTTGTTTTATATAAGTTCGTCGTCTAGGTCTGTCTACACCGTTTGTTGTTTTGTTAGTTTAGTCAAGTTCGTGTTTTCTTTAATAAATTATGTGTTCAAACTCCACTGCGCCTTGGTTCGATCACTACTCCTCCTTTTCGGTCGAAGAGGAGGAGGACCGCCGTTACAAAGTTCTCATTTACAACTGCGACCTGGCCAAGATAAAGCAAAGCACTTCGACACATACAACAAGACAGTGCTACACATGGAGTAAAACAAACATACAGTCAATAATACAGTATAAAAACAAGTCTATATACAATGTGAGCAAAAGGGGTGAGATAAGGGAGGTAAAGACAATAAAAAGTAAAGACAAAAGGTAAAGACAATAAAGGCCACAGTGGCAAAGTAAATACAGTTTACTTAGGGGATGAACAGTAGGGGATGAGGTAATTGTTTGGGCTATTTATAGATGGGCTATGTACAGGTGCAGTGATCTGTGAGCTGCTCTGACAGCTGGTGCTTAAAGGTGGTGAGGGAGATAAGTGTTTCCAGATTCAGAGATTTTTGTCGTTCGTTCCAGTCATTGGCAGCAGAGAACTGGAAGGAGAGGTGGCCAAAGGAGGAATTGGCCCTGGGGGTGAACAGTGAAATACACCTGCTGGAGCACGTGCTGCTATGGTGACCAGCGAGCTGAGATAAGGTGGGACTTTACCTAGCATGGTCTTGTAGATGACCTTGAACCAGTGGGTTTGGCGTCGAGTATGACGCGAGGGCCAGCCAACGAGAGCGTACAGGTCGTAGTGGTGGGTAGTATATGGGGCTTTGGTGACAAAATGTATGGCACTGTGATAGACTGCATCCAATTTGTTGAGTAGGGTGTTGGAGGATATTTTGTAAATGACATCACCGAAGTCGAGGATCGGTAGGATGTCAGTTTTACGAGGGTATGTTTGGCAGCATGAGTGAAGGATGCTTTGTTGCGAAATAGGAAGCCAATTCTAGATTTATCTTTGGATTGGAGACTTTTGATGTGAGTCTGGAAGGAGAGTTTACAGTCTAACCAGACACCTAGGTATTTGTAGTTGTCGACATATTCTAAGTCAGAACCGTCCAGAGTAGTGATGCTGGGCGGGCGGGCAGGTGTAGGCAGCGATCGGTTGAAGAGCACGCATTTAGTTTTACTTGTATTTAAGAGCAGTTGGAGGCTACAGAAGGAGAGTTGTATGGCATTGAAGCTCGTCTGGAGGGTAGTTAACAGTGTCCAAAGAAGGGACAGAAGTATAGAATGGCGTCGTCTGCATAGAGGTGGATCAGAGACTCACCAGCAGCAAGAGCGACATCATTGATGTATACATAGAGAAGAGTTGGCCCAAGAATTGAACACTGTGGCACCCCCATAGAGACTGCCAGAGGCCCAGACAACAGGCCCTCCGATTTGACACACTGAACTCTATCGGAAAAGTAGTTGGTGAACCAGGCGAGGCAATCATTTGAGAAACCAAGGCTGTTGAGTCTGCTGATGAGGATGTGGTGATTGACAGAGTCGAAAGCCTTGGCCAGGTCAATGAATATGGCTGCACAGTATTGTTTCTTATCGATGGCGGTTAAAATATCGTTTAGGACCTTGAGCGTGGCTGAGGTGCACCCATACCAGCTCTGAAACCAGATTGCATAGTGGACAAGGTACGGTGGGATTCGAAATGGTCGGTAATCTGATTGTTAACTTGGCTTTCGAAGACCTTTAGAAAGGCAGGGCAGGATAGATATAGTTCTGTAGCAGTTTGGGTCAAGAGTGTCTCCCCCTTTGAAGAGGGGGATGACCGCGGCCGCTTTCCAATCTTTAGGAATCTCAGACGATACGAAAGAGAGGTTGAACAGACTAGTAATAGGGCTTGCAACAATTTCGGCAGATAATTTTAGAAAGAGAGGATCCAGATTGTCTAGCCCGGCTGATTTGTAGGGGTCCAGATTTTGCAGCTCTTTCAGAACATCAGCTGACTGGATTTGGGAGAAGGAGAAATGGGGAAGGCTTGGGCGAGTTGCTGTGGGGGGTGCAGTGCTGTTGACCGGGGTAGGGGTAGCCAGGTGGAAAGCATGGCCAGCCGTAGAGAAATGCTTATTGAAATTCTCAATTATAGTGGATTTATCGGTGGTGACAGAGTTTCCTATCCTCAGTGCAGTGGGCAGCTGGGAGGAGGTGCTCTCATTCTCCATGGACTTTACAGTGTCCCAGTACTTTTTTGAGTTTGTGTTGCAGGAAGCAAATTTCTGCTTGAAAGAGCTACATGTACATGTCTTGTTGCAGTGCCATATCAGAATCATTCAGTGTGGTTTGTTGCAGTGTCACTTTTGCATTCCTTATATTTACCTGAGGGAGTCAGGGGAAGGGTAACATACCTGGGTGGAGGCTTTATTGTCAAAAAGCCTGGGAAATCTTGCAGTCTGCGGGAGGTGGGGCAATGGGGGGGGGGGGGGGGGGGGGGGGGTCTGATCCATTTTAACCAATGAATAAAAAAAAAAAAAACTTTCAGCATATTTATCTGGCCTGGTCGTCTGTGTTGGTTGTTTGCTGGAGAACATTAAATCCTGTGGTGGGTGGAGTTAAAACGGGGTCACACTAAACTGTGACATATCCATAAGGCAAGGGAATCTAAGCTTGACCCAAAGTAAATTGATTTGGCAAATTATATAGCCCACTTAGCTTCCTGCTGTCTATACATACATAATGGACTGGTACACCAGCAAGCATAATTTGGCCACAAGATCAATGGCTTAAAAAAAAATATGTAGCCTACATTCAGAAAGGCCCGCAATTAGGGCAGTGTGTGCAGCAAATACCAAATAGATTGAGTTGTAACTATGTGAAAAGAGACCCAGCCAGGCATCTCAATATGAAATACAATCCTGATGTATTTACTGCTGGAAAGAGATGACAATGAACAGATTCCATTCTGTCTCATCAAAATTCTCAACTAAATTGAGAAAACATCTTATTGGCACCTGTCAAGGTTGTCAATGTCGTTCTCCTCCTCAGACGAGGAGGAGCATGGATCGGACCCAAGATGCAGATTGGTAATTGTACATGTTTAATGTAAATAACAAGAAAACACTACAAAATACAAAACAACAAACGTGACTAACCTCAAACAGTCCTGTGTGGCCCAAACACTGACACAGGAAACAAACACCCACAAAACACCAGTGAAACCCTGGCTGCCTTAGTATGACTCTCAATCAGAGACAAACGATACACACCTGTCTCTAATTGAGAATCATACCAGGCCGAACCCAAAACCCCACATAGAAATACAAAACATAGACTAACCCACCCAATTCACGCCCTGACCAACTAAAACAAATACATAACAAAGGAAAACAGGTCAGGAACGTGACAGAACCCCCTCCCTTAAGGTGCGAACTCCGGGCGCACCAGCACAAAGTCTAGGGGAGGGTCTGGGTGGGCGTCTGTCCACGGTGGCGGCTCTGGCGCTGGGCGAGGTCCCCACCCCACCATAGTCACTCCCCGCTTCCGTATCCCCCGCCCAATGACCACCCTCCAACTAAACCCACCTAAATGAAGGGGCAGCATCGGGATAAGGGGCAGCAGCTCCGGGATAAGGGGCAGCAGCTCCGGGATAAGGGGCAGCAGCTCCGGGATAAGGGGCAGCAGCTCCGGGAGAAGGGGCAGCAGCTCCGGGATAAGGGGCAGCAGCTCCGGGAGAAGGGGCAGCAGCTCCGGACTGAGTGGCAGCAGCTCCGGACTGAGTGGCAGCTCCGGACTGAGTGGCAGCTCATGACTGTAGGGCAGCTCATGACTGGAGGGCAGCTCATGACTGGAGGGCAGCTCATGACTGGAGGGCAGCTCATGACTGTAGGGCAGCTCATGACTGGAGGGCAGCTCATGACTGGAGGGCAGCTCATGACTGGAGGGCAGCTCATGACTGTAGGGCAGCTCATGACCGTAGGGCAGCTCCTGACTGGCTGGCGTCTCTGGCAGCTCCTGACTGGCTGGCGTCTCTGGCAGCTCCTGACTGGCTGGTGTCTCTGGCAGCTCCTGACTGGCTGGCGTCTCTGGCAGCTCCTGACTGGCTGGCGTCTCTGGCAGCTCCTGACTGGCTGGCGTCTCTGGCAGCTCCTGACTGGCTGGCGTCTCTGGCAGCTCCTGACTGGATGGCGTCTCTGGCAGCTCCTGACTGGCTGGCGTCTCTGGCAGCTCCTGACTGGCTGGCGTCTCTGGCAGCTCCTGACTGGCTGGCGTCTCTGGCAGCTCCTGACTGGATGGCGGCTCTGGCAGCTCCTGACTGACGGACGGCTCTAGCGGCTCCTGACTGACGGACGGCTCTAATGGCTCGGGACAGACGGGCGGCTCTAATGGCTCGTGGCAGACGGATGGCTCAGATGGCGCTTGGCAGACGGATGGCTCAGATGGCGCTTGGCAGACGGATGGCTCAGACGGCGCTGGGCAGACAGATGGCTCAGACGGCGTTGGGCAGACAAATGGCTCAGACGGCGTTGGGCAGACAGATGGCTCAGACGGCGTTGGGCAGACATATGGCTCAGATGGCGTTGGGCAGACGGATGGCTCAGACGGCGTTGGGCAGACGGATGGCTCAGACGGCGTTGGGCAGCCGGGCAGTTCGGCTGAGACGCACAATCGGCCTGATGCGTGGTGCCGGAACTGGAGGTACCGGGCTGAGGGCACGCACCTCAGGGCGAGTGCGGGGAGGAGGAACAGGGCTCTGGAGATGCACTGGAAGCCTGGTGCGTGGTGTAGGCACTGGTGGTACTGGGCTGGGGCGGGAAGGTGGCGCCGGATATACCGGACCGTGAAGGAGGACACGTGCTCTTGAGCACCAAGCCTCCCCAACCCTACCAGGTTGAATGGTCCCCGTAGCCCTGCCAGTGCGGCGAGGTGGAATAGCCCGCACTGGGCTATGCAGGCGAACCGGGGACACCACCTGTAAGGCTGGTGCCATGTACACCGGCCCGAGAAGACGTACTGGAGGCCAGATACGTTGAGCCGGCTTCATGGCATCCGGCTCGATGCCCAACCTAGCCCTCCCAGTGCGGCAAGGTGGAATAGCCCGCACTGGGCTAAGCACGCGTACTGGGGACACCGTGCGCTTTGCCGCATAACACGGTGTCTGACCAGTACGACGCCCTCTCACTCCACGGCAAGCCCGGGGAGTTGGCTCAGGTATCCAACCCGGCTTCGCCACACTCCCCTTTATCCCCCCCCCCAAGACATTTTTGGGTGAGCCTCTCGGGCTTCCAGCCACTCTGCCTTGCCTTTGCCTCATAAAACCGCCTCTCCGCTTTCGCTGCCTCCAGCTCCGCTTTGGGACGGCGATATTCCCCTGGCTGAGTCCAGGGTCCTTTGCCGTCCAGGATCTCCTCCCAAGTCCATTCCTCTTCTCTCCATTGCTTTAGTTCCTTCCTTCCTTCCTCAATCCGCTTGGTCCTTTGTGGTGGGTGTTTCTGTCAAGGTTGTCAATGTCGTTCTCCTCCTCAGACGAGGAGGAGCATGGATCGGACCCAAGATGCAGATTGGTAATTGTACATGTTTAATGTAAATAACAAGAAAACACTACAAAATACAAAACAACAAACGTGACTAACCTCAAACAGTCCTGTGTGGCCCAAACACTGACACAGGAAACAAACACCCACAAAACACCAGTGAAACCCTGGCTGCCTTAGTATGACTCTCACTCAGAGACAAACGATACACACCTGTCTCTAATTGAGAATCATACCAGGCCGAACCCAAAACCCCACATAGAAATACAAAACATAGACTAACCCACCCAATTCACGCCCTGACCAACTAAAACAAATACATAACAAAGGAAAACAGGTCAGGAACGTGACAGCACCAGTGGAGAACATTTGCTATATCCCTGGTGAGTGTGCATATTCACTGTCTATCCTTAGGTCAGTACCACTTTTTGTCTTTTGGACAATTTCCTCCACGTTAGGTTGATGTCATATTGTATTTGTCTCCTTTTGTAGGCTGCTTATTATGGATCACACAAGGTCATTTTTATTAATCGGTGTCAGCAGAGCAGGCTACCCTGTAATTTGTGGAGTATTATGTCACGATCGTCATGGTAACCATACTCAGGCCAAGGTGCAGCGTACGTAGAGTTCCACATGTTTATTAAATGAAACTCACAAAAACAATAAACAGCAAACGAAACGTGCAGCAAATGCAGTGCTCCACAAAAACTACACAAAAACAAGATCCCACAAAACACAGTGGGGAAATGGCTGCCTAAATATGATCCCCAATCAGAGACAACGATAAACAGCTGCCTCTGATTGGGAACCGTACCAGGCCAACATAGAAATAAATACGCTGCTGCTAATGTCTCCATGCATATAAAGTGTAGTGGAATAGCATGAATTATGTTTATAAAAGGCCTACAATAATTGTCTTATAGGCCTATAGCTTAGTCTACGCTACAGTGTGTGAAGGAAATTTTACTTTGACGAAATGTTAACCTTGTCTTTGTTTATGACACCAATCATTGGTTCCTGCCTGTGCCTGGTAAAGATATGAGGGGGAGGCCGTCATGACCACCTCCTTAGGGCCATCTGGCAGAACGCCTAGAATGTTCTTTTAAGTTAAGATAGGAGATGGTGCAAGACACATGCCGGAGCCAACCCTAAGAACTATGCCTATGTAACGTGTCTGTAACCAGTATATAAGGGAACTAACGGGACTGCCCCGAGGGAGCTCCTGATCAACATGGTACATGGTGCATTGAGTTGGTTAGAACCTCTCCAGCGCGCTGACAAACAATGATTCACTTTATATTGACTGAGTGTCCCATGTGTAGAATTTCCACGACAATTTGGCATTACAAACAAACAAGATTATTGATTCTGCCTGTGCAGCTTTCCAGTCGGGGTCTGCGAGGGAAAATCGGTGGCGCATTTTATGAAGTGAGGGAAATTTCATCTGAACAAAAGCCTGAGACCCGCCCAGACCCTTGCTGTGAGCTGCCCAGGAGGAGACACATCATCCGTGAAACAAAAGAGGGACATGTCTTCTGAATTACAGTAAGTTAATTTAAACGAATCTGTATAAAAAAGAAATGAATTAAAGTAAGGCGAGTAATGCATAAATTAAGGCCATTCACTAGTCTTATGAGAAGACTAGAGTGAGGGTGTAATGGTACCATGGAAAGCCCCGCTGACAGCTGTCTATAGGCATTCATAAGAAGTTTCTACGTGGTCTGCAGTCACTACAAATAACACATGCACATGGGTAATAAGGGAGATTACCGAGTGCGGTTGGGAATAGTACTAAGTGGATGTGAAAGTTGTTAATGTGAGATATGACATTTTAAGCTGATTGCAAATTGGATATTAAGCTGATTGCAAATTGGATATTAAGCTGATTGCAATTTGGATATTAAGCTGATTGCAATTCAGCTAGTAATTACTGGGTGAATGAGCTCTGTCAGGGGAATAGCTCCAGTGTGAAAGATAAGTGTGTGAAAGAGGATTATTGAGTGTGTGAACGAATGGATACCCCAACCAGTTCTGTGTGAGCAGGGTTTTTCGATCTATAATGTTATCTAGGGGTTCTGTCCACCACCGTCCATCAGTCTATAGGTAGTGAGCACTGAAAGGAGAAGCCATTGAAAAGATTGAGAGGGTAACAGCTGAGATGGGTAAGAGCTGAACAATGAAGTTCATTGATGCCCCCGGACACCTTGAACATGATATCTCTCAGACTGCTGCGCTGTGGTTGTTGCTGCGATGTGGATGTGAATAACTAAAGATTTATGACGCTATATAGGGATTCTGTATGGAGATATGAATGAATATTATTTCCAAATATGCTGTTAAATAGAACACTAGTGAATATTTTAACCGTTGTATGAATAGAACACTGGTGTTGAGGAGGAATTTGATGTAACACAAATATATAATGGGTTACTAGAGATCTGATTAAGTAACAATATCATTTAAAAAAAATATGTTTTATAATTTTATAATATACAACTTGCACACCCACACGTCGATGTACGTAATTGGTGTAAAAAAGTATTCTGAGATGTTCAGAGTGGTCTCTTCATGGATCATTTGTTAAAGATAGGGTTAAAGCATTGTACGGACTTGACTTACCCCTAACCAATAAAACTATACATGCCCATGAGATTTCCTCCACCCTAGTAATACATTTTGACATAAACCCCATACCCTGTTGAATAGAACCATTGATTTTCTGTTAACTAAACTTAAGGCTACAATGTGTTATACTCCCGATTTGCGTTTTCGTTGATATCTCAAATTATGACGTTCTAAACCAATTTGTGAGTAGGCAAAATGAAACGGCATCTGGACTGATAGACAGTGCCAACCCAGTTAATACATGTTGATCCCTCCAAAGCATTACATGTTAGTCTTGATTTGTTCTAATGTGTTTATTTTTGATTTAACAGGCAATGTTTTCTTGCCTGTTGGTCACAAAAATCACACCAGTCAGTATCTGGTGTGATCACCATTTCCCTCCCCTACCTTGTTTCAATACAACTGATTGGCTCAAACGCTCAAAAGAAGGAAAAAACTTCCACAGATGAACTTTGCACAGCTGTTAAGCGAAATGCATTCCATGTGAATACCTTATGAAGCTGGTTCATAGAATGCCAAGAGTGTGCAAAGTTGTCATCGAGGCAAAAGGTGGCTACTTGGAAGAATCTCAAATATAAAATAAATTTTGATTTAACACTTTTGTGACATGTTTTGATGTCTTCACTATTTTACAATGTAGAAAATAGTAAAAATAAAGAAACCCTGGAATGAGTAAGTGTGTTAACTTTTGACTGGTACTGTACATTGGAGAAAGATTCCACTTAAGTATTGCGGTCAGTTTACCTTGTAAATTAAATAAAAATATAGTGGCTGGTGAGGGTCTATTTGGGTAGAGTGGGTCCACCGAGAGACTGAAGTGAGATGAGTGGAGGCCTCACACACACCTCAGAGGTGTCTGGTGCCCTCCCAGTCACCCCGTCCCAATGTCTCAGAGCTACACTCTCACCAATAACCACCATTGAATCTTAGCTCATCGTTCTCATCTGTCTAGAACTATAATTCATTTCACAGCAGGTTTGTAAGTCAAAAGCAAAATACGATTACATTGTAGTATAGTTAAATCCTTCCTTCTCTCTCTGCCAAACCAATCCCTCTCTCCCTTCCCCTCCGTTCTTTCCCTTACCCCACCCAAGCTAACGCTGTCCCAACCTACCGTATTTCCCACCCTCCCTACCTCAGTCACACTTACATCCATCCATTTTCATTCGTTCCCGCCCAACATATACCCTATGCATCCAAAAACACCCATTCTAGCCCACCACATTCATATTCAGCATCCCTCACACTCCCATTCGTACACACCTATACCCCCTCCCCCACCACACACGTCCTGAGCTGTTATTGACATACTGTATATAGCCCACTGCTGATTTACCTTGTGATGAAGGACTCCTCCTCAACCATCTAGGAACAAGGTTGGTCTAACCAATAGAAATATAATTACTAGAATGGGTAAAGCCGCTGAGACCACATCCTTACACGCAATATGGCTGACATGGTATTTTCAGGGTAATGCTATATTTCCCCCTTTGAATTGTCTTTTCAGTGTCCATTTAGCCCATTGGCTACTTCTATCGTTACTTTCTAGAGAAGAACAGTTATTTGGGGAAAGTAGATGAAAGATTGTATTGGGTGGAGGGGGAAATGTTATTGTCTCAATTTACAATAAACTGGTCTTAGGTATCACTTTATGTAGCTTAGTGTGTTCATTTTTTCCTACTTCGTCCTCTTCTCAGAGCAGGGGGCTCTCCTTTAACTGGGAAGGTTTCTGTGAAGGTTTTCGTAGCCTGACAATGGCTTCATGTAACGTTATCATTTGATAATGCTATTGAGGCAACAACAAAAAATCCTGAAAACAAATGTGCTTTTTGGTCTTAATTTGAGGTTAGGATTAGGCATAAGGTTAGCAGTGTGGTTAGGTGTAATATCCCATTTTAGAAATAGGCGGCCTGTATGACCTTGTGGCTGTGGTAACTAGTGACGACCTAGAGTTAGCTTGACCCGAGTTACTGCCCTGACGACACAGACGGCTTCATCAACAACGGTAATGTGTGTTATGTGAGAAGTTGTATTAAAAAAATACCTGTTTTGATAAACAAGTAGGTTAATTACCCAGCCAAGCAGATGCAAGTAGTAGAGTAATTTTGGATAAGTACATTATTTAAAAAGCGTAGTCTTTTCTTTGTAACAAAATGCAATTTACACTTGTCTGTCTCACCCTGTCACAGGCCCTCCCAGTCATCACCACCACATAAGATGAGGAAGTACATTGTTTACGAGGATTGCCTGCTGCAGTTGTTCAAGACATGTCCGGTTTGCAACTGAACATACAACATAACATTTGATTTGATTTGAGAAGACCAGCAAGGGTCCCCTCAGCATCATGCAGACATGACCTCTCTGTGAGCATTCCTATAAAAGGAACAGGGAGGACACTTCAGGTTGGTGATATTTGACATTGTCAAAACAGTTTCGGGTTCTGTCCCAATCCACCTTCATACCCTAGCCTGGCGGAACTAGCCTGATTGCTGCATTAACCATTCTATTTCACATATCATATCTGAAGTGAAATAGAAAGGTGAATGCAGCGATCAGGTTGGTTCCACCATGCTAATCATAACCACCATTGATAATGTAATCAGTGCTCTGTGTGTTTGATCAACCAGTATCAATGAGGGGCCAGAAGCTGGTCTACGCTGCCATGCCCATCAATGGGGCAAAGACCTTACTTTCAGCCTCACCTCTTGCCTGCTCACCAACAGTCGTTTGGGTAGGTTTTATCTGACCTGTTCAAACTTCAGCATAGTACAAGCTAATGATGGCGCCGACAGAGATGGTCGCCTCGCTTCGCTTTCTTAGGAAACTATGCAGTATTTCGTTTTTTTATGTATTATTTCTTACATTGTTACCCCAGGAAATCCTTAGTCTTTTTACATACAGCTGGGAATAATTATTGGATTTAAGAGCAAAGTCAACTTACCAACATTACGACCAGGAATACAACTTTCCCGAAGTGGATCCTCTGTTCGGACCACCACCCAGGACAATGGATCTGATTCCCAATAGGTGACCCAAAACAATGGCGCCGCAGAAGGGGCAGACGGAGCGGCCTCTGGTCAGGCTCCGTAGACCTGCACATCGCTCAACGCTCCCAAGTATACTACTCGCCAATGTCCAGTCTCTTGACAAGGTAGACGAAATTTGAGCAAGGGTTTCCTTCCAGAGAGACAGAGATTGTAACATTCTCTGTTTCACGGAAACATGGCTCTCTCGGGATGTTGTCAGAATCGGTTCAGCCACTGGGCTTCTTCATGCATCGCGCCAACAGAGATAAACACCTCTTTGGGAAGAGGAAGGGCGGGGGTGTATGCTTTATGATTAACGACTCATGGTGTAATCATAACAATATACAGGAACTCAAGTCCTTCTGCTCACCCGACCTAGAATTCCTTACAATTCCTTCCAAGAGAATTCTCAACAGTTAGTCACAACTGTGTACATTCCCCCTCAAGCGAACACCAAGACGGCCCTCAAGGAACTTCACTGGACTCTTTGTAAACTGGAAACCATATATCCGGAGGATGCATTTATTGGACCTGGGCATTTTGACAAAGAAAATTTGAGAAAAAGGCTACCTAAATTCTATCAGCATATTGATTGCACAACTCGCAGGGCTAATACTCTCGATCACTGCTACTCTAACTTCTGCGATGCATACAAGGCCCTCCCCCGACCTCCCTTTTGGCAAATCCGACCACGACGCCATCTCGCTCATTCCATCTTATAGGCAGAAACTTAAACAGGATGTACCAGTGACGAGAACCATTCAACGCAGGTCTGACCAATCGGGAGCCACGCTTCAAGATTGTTTTGATCACGCGGACTGGAATATGTTCCGGTCAGCCTCGGAGAACTTCATTGACCTATACACTGACTCGGTGAGTGCATTTATTAAGAAGTGCATTGGAGATGTTGTACCCACTGACTATTAAAACCTAACCAGAAACTGTGGCTGGATGGCGGGATTCGTGCAAAACTGAATGCGTGATTTATCGCATTTAACTATGGAAAGCGGTCTGGAAATGTGGCTGAATTTAACCTCTCTGGGATATGTGGGATGCTAGCGTCCCACATGGCCAATATCAGGTGAAAATACAGAGTGCCAAATTCAAATAAAATACTATAAAAATGTAATTTTCATGAAATCACACATGCAATACACCAAATGTAGCTACACTTGTTGTGAATCCAGCCAACGTGTCAGATTTCAAAAAGGCTTTACGACGAAAGCACACCAAACGATTATGTTAGGTCAGTACATAGCCACAGAAAAACACAGCCATTTCTCCAGCCAAAGAGAGGAGTCACAAAAAGCATAAATAGAGAAAAAATGTATCACTAACCTTTGATGATCTTCATCAGATGACACTCAACAGGTGGAACCATTTACATTTTTGTGGTAGCAGGATGGAGATATAAAGTAGAATCAGCTTTTCATATCACTCCTTTAAGTGCTGTGGCCACCCTTTCCTGTTGTGCTCTCAGGTCGTTTGTGCCCGTGTGCATTATGTGGCTGGGTAACCCTGGTTGGTCCTCAGACAGAAGGTCTAGGGCGCACTGGGTGTTTGGGGAAAAAGTGTATTTTCTTGTATATATTTCCTGTTTGTCCATAATGAGTACAATCTGTGGCTTGTGGGTGGGGCGGGTGGAGGATGTCAGGAGGTCTATCAGGGGGGCTGACAGGGTGGTTTCTATGAGGGGTGGGATCCCCTGGGCTTGGGGTACTTAATTTATCTGTCCTGTTGTGATGTTGAGGCTATCTGAGGTGGGCTGTTCTGCTGGCTTCTCTGCGGGGGTGGCCAGCTTTCTCATGGGTTGTTCTCTGTCACACATCATCTTTCTAACCTTCTCCTCTAGTGCCCTCAACTTCTCCAGCCACAGGGCCTCCTTCTTCTGCTCCTGCTCTTTCTCCTGTCGAAGTTGTCTCACCACAGTCCAGAGTGCAAACATGTCTCTCCCCCCCTCCAGCTCCCCGGGTCTGGTTGAGGGGGTGTTGTTGTGCTGTTGTGTGTGGTGGAGCTGGAACAGCAGGTGAAGTCTTACCTCTAGCTGGGTGAATTCATCCTTCTTTTCAATGAGGGCGTAGCGCTCTGTGCTGGGAGGTTGACTTTCCGTGTGGGGTTGCTCGTCTGTGGGGTTGTATAGGGAAGAGGTCTGGTCTGACTCCCTCGAGGTGGTGGAGTCTGTATCAAGAGAGAGCTTCTCCTGCTGCGCTCCCTCTTTGACCATACACAATTCTTATCAGTCCTTGATTGTTACCTAGTAAGAAATATAGTTTGTCTGAGTGGGGAATAAAAAGGCAGATCCCCCAAAGCACCAGTAGGAGTACTGTAGAAGCATTGCCCTGTTGACCTTAAGATGACCTTCAGATGTTAAGACTAAGATGTTCCTTTAGGTCCTCTACACCTATATAAGTTGCTGTTTTAATTTCCCTTGTCTTTCTCCCCTCTGTACATACACCGAGTGTCCAAAACATTAAGGACACCTGCGCTTTCCCTGACATAGACTGACTGAATCCAGGTAAAAGCTACCATCCCTTATTGATGTCAGTTTTTAAATCCACTTCAATCAGTGTAGATGAATGCGAGGACACGGGTTAAAGAAGGATTTTTAAGCCTTGAGACAATTAAGAAATGGATTGTGTATGTGTGCCATTGAATGGGCAAGACAAAATATTTAAGTGCCTTTGAACAGGTTAACCACTGGTTCCTCGTCTCTCTTCTCTGCACCTGGGTCCATTCTCACCACGTCAAAGCAAACTTCTGCCTCAACATGGACCCAGCAGAGACCACCTACATGCAGAATGCTATAACCCAACAAGGAACACTGCTGGGGCGGCAGCAAGAACAACTCTCCCAAATATCAGAGTCCCTCCGGGCACTTACCGCTTCCCTCCAACTACGGCCCAACCCTAACACGGGAGGAGCCAATGCCCAAGTCTCATCGCCCAGTGCTACAGGCATCGCCGTAGTTTCTCCTGGGAACCTGCATCGGGAACCCAAGATCCTAGCCCCCGAGTGGTATGATGGCCCCCTGGAGGATGCAAGGGGTCAGTCCTCCTCATTCCACACCGATCGGGCCATAATCGCCTACATCATTTCTCTACTCATGGGCAATCGCGGTGTGGGAACAGCAGCCACCATCCTGCCACTCCATATTAGCCTTCACCGCCGAGCTGCAATGAGTCTTCAACCACCCAGTTGGTGGACGAGAAGCGGCAAGCTAACTGTTCCACCTCCGCCAAGGGTCCAGACCAGTGGCCGACTTCGCCATTGAGTTCTGTACCCTCGCACCTGAGAGTGGGTAGAATACTGAGACACTGGTCACCGCTTTCTACCAGGGTCTGTCTTACTCCATCAAGGATGAACTGGCCGCCCGGGAACTGGGAGAGGATCTCGAGTCCCTGACAACCACATCCAAGAATGTGTGAGACAGCGCCTTTTTGACACCACCCCCGTATTCCGGTTTCTGGAGTACCCTAAGCCCCCCGAGCGCAACATTGAGGGGCCCAACACGTCTGAGCCCAGAGGAACATGACAGGCACGTGCACGACGGCTGCTGCCTGTACTGCGGAGGTCTCGGCCATCTCCGTTCTACATGCCCAGAGTTGATGGGAAACACCGGGGCTCGCCAGGACAAGGGGAGACCCTGACGAGCTGTGCAATTACACCCCAGCTACCTGGTCACTGTCTGACACTACCTGCAACCCTCCATTGGGAAAAACATCAGCACCACTTTCAAGCCTTCGTGGACTCCGGGGCCGCGGATAATTGACCAAGACTTCACCAGAGAATTACAAGCCCCTGTGTGAAATGCCCCATCTGCAGATTCAAGCCCTCGGCTCCGGCCAGGTGGGGTGAACCACTCCGACTCTTAGTTTTCTTTTGATCACTGCTCCCGAGAACCCCCTTATCTTAGGGCATCCTTGGCTAGTGCTACATAACCCACTATTCTCCTGGTCCACGAGCCACCTACTAGACTAGGGTAAGAACTGGCAGACTAAATGCCTAAGACCCCCACCAAATGCCTTGCGGTGTTCCCGGCATCCATTGAAGAACAATACTTTTCCGCTCTCCCTCCTGAGTACTTCGACCTCCGGGAGGCCTTCAGTAAGAGGCAATCCGCCACCCTCGCTTCCTCATTGTCCATATGACTGCGCAATAGAACTCCTATCCAGCTGGGGGTTGCTGGAGGCAGCTTTCATTCGCTCCTCTACACCCCCAGCTGGTTCTGGCTTCTTTGTGGGGAAAAGGGATGGAGGTCTGCATCCCTGCATTGATTACAGAGGGCAGAACAGGATTACGATTAAGAATCGTTACCCCCTACCCCTGATGTCCGTCGCCTTGGTGTTGACCCTGGGGCCCAATACTTCCCCAAACTGGACCTCTGCACATTTACAATCTGGTGAGAATCAGAGAGGGAGATGAATGGAAGACTGCCTTTAACACCCCGAGTGGGTACTAGGAGTGTTTAGTCACGCCCTTCGGATTATCAAACTCACCGGCAGTCTTCCAAGCATTGGTCATTGACACACTTAGGGATATGTTGAATCAGTTTGTCTTTGTTTACCTCGACGACATCCTGATCTTCTCCAAGACCCTTGATCCTACCCGTCCCTTCGTGGTAGAGGTAGACGCCTTGGACACCGGAGCAAGGGCGGTCCTTTCACAGCGGAACAAGGGGGAAAAGAAACTGCACCCATGTACCTTTTCTCGCCAAACGGTTCTCGCCAGCGGAACGCAACTATGATGGAGGCAACCGGGAGCTCTTGGCAGTTGTGGGCCCTTGAGGGGTGGAGACACTTGTTGGAGGGGGCACCTCATCCTGTTGTGATCTGGACGGACCAAAAAAACTTGGTCTCCATTCAAGAAGCCAAGAGGTTGAACGCTCGCCAGGCTACGTTGGCTCTGTTCTTTAACAGCTTCACACTATCCAAGAATCAGAAAGCAGATGCCCTGTCCCACCAACCCGATTTCTCTAACGAGGAGAGGGACTCCAAGCCCATCATCCCCAGCTCCCACATTGTGGCCCCCATGATATGGAGTATTGAAACCACGGTCCAACAAGCCCAGACCCGAGAACCTGACCCCGGCGGGGGTCCCACTAACAGAATTTATGTTGCGCGACCAGCTCGTTCCCGAGTACTACAATGGGGACACTCCTATAAATTAACTGGGCATCCAGGGGTTAATCGGACAATTGAGTTCCTGAGGTGGAAATTCTCGTGGCCCAACATTATTGAGGATGTGAGATCCTTCGTTACGGCTTGCTCCACCTGTGCCCAAAGCAAGACCTCACGACAGCGACTGGCTGGGTTGCTCCAACCTCTACCCATCTCCAGCTTCCCAGGTCTGAGGGACTGTCCATCCTTCCATGTCTCCCATCTCAAACTGGTAAGGACCAGTCCCTTCTCTCCCCCCACACCTGCCCCTCCGCCCCCTCGACTTGTTTAATGGTCGCCCGGCCTACACTCTCCGTGTCTGTTGGTGGCACTCTGCAGTACCTGGTGGTCTGGGAGGGATACTGCCCCAAGGAGCAGGCGCGGGTGACTGCCGGAGACATCCTGGATCCGGGACTAGTTCGGGACTTCACCAACTACTTGGTGATTTCCCTGGCTCGCCGGTTGGAGCCGCTCCTAGAAGGAGGGGTACTGTCATAGTTCCACCTGTCACCAGAGGGCGGCAGAGACCATCCAAGAGACATTAACGACACTCAGGTGTGTCCTATTTACTCATTATGATTTCCCTGTTTAAAAGAGGTGTGTTTTTTGTTGTCCTTTGCAGAAGCTTGAATTGTTTACCGTATGCGTTCGTTTCCTGAGTGAGTTTGAGACTTAGTGTTAATTATTTTTCAAGTGTACCATGATCCTGCGGCTACCATTTCTGAGTAAAGAGTTATGTTTATCCTTAACCCCTGAATCCTCCTCTGGTCTCTTCTCTGCACCGGGGTCCAACTTCACCACGTCACAGAAAAGACTTCCACCCTGCTACCATACAGCTGGTAAATACAAGTGTTTCCTGTGACTCAAAACCAAATGTTTACCTGGCCCTCCACTCCACCCTGGACTTGAATAGCCTTTACGAACAGGTCCACCTATACAATATGCCCACCTTCGCCAGCACCCTAAAAGACATAGCCCTCAACCGCAGCCCCAACACCTCACACAGGAGCAGCAGATCAACGGACACACTGCCCACCAGACCTGCACCTAGAGGACACATGCCGAGAGGACCTACATCCAGAACACAGCACCAGCCACATCCACCCCCCCACCCCAACCAATAAATATTCCCTTAAACCAACCATGCTCACACCCCATATAGTCTGTGGTGACCTACAGTGCCAGTCAAAAATTTGACACACTTACTCATTCAAGGTTTTTTCTTTATTTGACTATTTTCTACGTTGTAGAATAGTAGTGAAGACATCAAAATAACTATGAAATAAGACATATGGAATCATGTAGTAACACAAAAAAGTGTTAAACAAATCAAAATATATTTAAGATTCTTCAAAGTAGCCACCCTTTGCCTTGATGACAGATTTGCACACTGTTGGCATTCTCTCAACCAGCTTAACCTGGAATGCTTTTCCAACAGTCTTGAAGGAGTTCCCACTGTCGTAACGTTGTATTGATTAATGTGATGATCGCTGTTCATCGAATGATTAATGGTTTATAATTACGTGATTAAATTAATCAGGTAAATATTAACTCAATAACCTGGGGCACCATGGGAAAGTTTTGGCTTTATTGATTTTCTATTTCCCAAATTAACTCAAAGAATATCGATTTTACAACAGTCGTAAATTAATTAATTTCCTCTACAGTCTCATTCTGAACGTCGCATAATCCGGGAATCTGCGCAAACCCGAGTCTCACTAAATAAGTCCGTACCACACCAATTGAGTTGATTATTTATTTACTAACAAGCTAAAATGATAGACATACACAAACACACAGTCTAAGCTATTGATTAGAACTTAGTACAATGAAACAGGTCCCTAGCGGGCCAACACATTATGACACGTGTTACACAAAATGGGGTTTTCAAAAGAGAGGGAGTGCCTGAGAGAAAAGCCCACTTGGATACATTTGTCAACTATGCTTACTTTTGCCTTGCCCCGAACTACCGCTCTTATGGGTCAGAAGATAATGATGTAATTATGTGTTGAAGGTCTCCGATGGGGTGTCTCTTCGTGGACCGGGTTCCGACTTCTCTGATTACGGTATGTCTTTGGTTACCGTGTGTAACTCTCTGTTTGTCCTCACGATGTCAGTGTCCTTTCTCTTAGTGGTCTATTTCCTCGCCCTTGTTCTGAAAAGGGGTCTTCGGAGGAGGGCTAATCAGCCGTGTGGACGGTTCCAGCGTGGGAATGGAAGCGGTGTAGACATGATTCCTTGGAGAGTGGTAACCGGGTGGTCCTGCTTGACTCACCCTCTTAGACACAGCTACTCATCAAGTAGCACAGATTGTAAAAAGGTTCCTTTGTCTTCTTCAACCTCGTGTTGCGTTTTGGGTTTACAACTAATTCGGGCCTTGGTGGCAGTTCGTGGTCACTTAGTCTGATATGGTAATGCTTAACGCACATGTTTTATACCCTCGGGTCAGAAATGGGCATTTCCGCCTTTAGGGCAAGTTCTCTCGGTGTAACTAGTTACGAGGCAAGGGCTGGATTTTTTAAATTTTTAAATTTATTTATTTTTTATTTTTTTATTAGGGGTGGATCAGCTTAATATTGCGTAAAGAATGTTGCTTCCAATGTAATTGTCTGCATCATTTCCAATCCCCCATATTTTTTTGGCTAAATATACACTGCTCAAAAAAATAAAGGGAACACTTAAACAACACAATGTAACTCCAAGTCAATCACACTTCTGTGAAATCAAACTGTCCACTTAGGAAGCAACACTGATTGACAATAGATTTCACATGCTGTTGTGCAAATGGAATAGACAAAAGGTGGAAATTATAGGCAATTAGCAAGACACCCCCAATAAAGGAGTGGTTCTGCAGGTGGTGACCACAGACCACTTCTCAGTTCCTATGCTTCCTGGCTGATGTTTTGGTCACTTTTGAATGCTGGCGGTGCTCTCACTCTAGTGGTAGCATGAGACGGAGTCTACAACCCACACAAGTGGCTCAGGTAGTGCAGTTCATCCAGGATGGCACATCAATGCGAACTGTGGCAAAAAGGTTTGCTGTGTCTGTCAGCATAGTGTCCAGAGCATGCAGGCGCTACCAGGAGACAGGCCAGTACATCAGGAGACGTGGAGGAGGCCGTAGGAGGGCAACAACCCAGCAGCAAGACCGGTACCTCCGCCTTAGTGCAAGGAGGTGCACTGCCAGAGCCCTGCAAAATGACCTCCAGCAGGCCACAAATGTGCATGTGTCTGCTCAAAGGGTCAGAAACAGACTCCATTAGGGTGGTATGAGGGCCCGACGTCCACAGGTGGGGGTTGTGCTTCAATCATGCGTGACTCCATCATTTGTAACAAGTTTTAATACGTTTTTTTTGGTAGCATTTCTATATTGAAGATTGAAAAAGAATTTGGTGCATTTTTCCCCATAATCCATCCAGTTCGCTTTATTTTTATAATATATTACACTGGATCTTTCTTGAATAAGTTCCTCCATTTCTTTTTGTTTTTCCTCTAACTTATTCTGTGCCTCTATGGTACCGTTTTTATTGTTATCTAACTGTACTGTTAGTCCTTCAATTTCCTTTGTTAATATGGACTCTTTTGATCTAAATTGCTTTTGTTTTATAGATGAGTACTGAATTGCATGGCCTCTAAAGGCACACTTAAAAGTGTCCCATACAATATGGGGATCTGCTGTACCTATGTTATGTCTAAAAAAGTCAGTTATAAATTCTTCTGTCCTAGTTCTAAACAATTTATCATCTAGTAGGCTTTAATTAAATTTCCAATATCCTCGCCCACGTGGAAATTCTATAAGAGTAATATGTATGCCAATTATGTGATGGTCCGACCGCATTCTGTCCCCTATCAAACACTTTTTAACTTTTGGTGCCAGAGAGAATGATATAAGAAAGTAGTCAAGGCCACTAGCTTGATTAAGCCTCCACCATGTATATCTCACTAGGTCAGGGTATTTAAGTCTCCATATATCCACTAATTCCAATATATCCATGACATTCCTGATTTCCTTAAGTGCTTAGTGATAGTTTGTAGTGTGATTTCCTTTCCGGTCCATAGAGGTATTTAAGACCGTATTAAAATCTCCCACTATAATAATAGAGTCTAGTGTTGCTTGTAGAGTTGATACATTCTTATATATATTGTCAAAAAAGCTTGGATCATCATTATTTGGACCGTATAGGTTAATAAGCCATATGTTTATTGTCCAATAACATATTTAAAATAATCCATATTCCTTGAGGATCTGTTTGGACAAGTTGCACATTTGGATCAAAGTTATTGTTAATTAAAACCATCACCCCTTTTGAATTTCTTTGCCCATGGGAGAAATATATTTCGCCCCCCCAGTTCTTTTTCCACAAAACTTCATCTAAAACTGTCGAATGGGTTTCCTGTAAACAATAGATATTATAATCCTTCTCTTTTAGCCAGGTAAATAATGATCGTCTTTTCTTATTATCTGCTAAGCCATTACAATTGTAACTGGCTATACTTATTTCACCACTTACCATAATGAGACACACCTTTCAATTATTTTTATCAAAATATATGTTTGTAAACGTCCTATTAAAAAGTAACATAATGATTGAGCGTCTATATAGTTGTACCATGACATTTGCATCTCCACTAAGCAAACCTCCAATTGGTCCCCACTATTCCACCCGCCAAAAGCCCCCATCTCGAGTTGGGTTGTCATCCCAATGCCCGGCAGACCACCCCCGACCCCCCGCATCCCACAGCCCCGGACCGACTGGGATCCATCCTTCGAAAAGTGCACACAGCGCCATCCACCGAACCGAAGCAGATCCATTGCCAAATGCATTTCCATCGCCCTCACCTCGATTTTTATTACATATTGCTGTGGATCATCCTCTATAGTCGCTAACACCTTTTACTTCTTCCTTCGCAACAGTTGTGGGATACACACATACACCCACACACATTCAGCCCTTACCCCCACACAACCATAAGCTCACCCTCTCAACAATTGCACCATCCCAGAGCCCAACTCAAGATAGGTCATGATTTACAAATGTACTTGCAGTTGCAGCTGCATGAGAAGGCCTGCAAGACCGCGCAAAAAATGAGCATAAATGTAGAGATTTATTTACCATTGTCACAATGGTAAGGGCTGGATTTGATTCAGATCAAATTTAGACAATTAACTTCACATTTCATCTTTACAGAAATATTCTCTTTGTTCTGGACATTTTCCACACAAGTACATAGTGTGAAAACTCTTCAAGTTACAACGTTTTCGTTATAATGTCGTCATTTAACTTTTAATAACGTAACAAAACTGTCATTAATTTTCATATTCCATCTATTGTCACTACTACCATTTTGGCTGACCAAACATATCGTCCCAAAGTCCATTTATTGCGTGTTACTGTTCAGAGGTAGATTCTCCATAGGCCCATCACACATTCCATCCCTCCATACTGAGAGGACAAAAGAGATTTTGTCTGCTGCCTTAAGATTTACAATGGGCGGGAGGTGTCATAAAACCACCACCTCCATACCTCTCGATCTCTTCCCCGTTGGTTGGTGTGAGAAATATCTCTGTAGGATTATGGTCCACGGTAGCCATTCATGACACCACATATGCTGAGCACTTGTTGGCTGCTTTCCTTCACTTAGCGGTCAAACTCATCCCAAACCATTTCAATTGAGTTGAGGTTGGAGGATTGTGAAGGCCAGATCATCTGATGCAGCACTCCATCACTCTCCTTCTTGGTCAAATAGCCCTCACACAGCCAGGAGGTGTGTTGTGTCATTGTCCTGTTGTGTCAATGATAGTCTCACTAAGTGCAAACCAGATGGGATGGCACATCACTGCAGAACGCTGTGGTAGCCATGCTGGTTAAGTGTGCCTTGAATTCGAAATAAATCCCTGACAGTGTCAGCAAAAAAGCACCCCCACAATATCACACCTCCTCCTCCATGCTTCACGGTGGGAACCACACATGTGGAGATAATCCGTTCACCTGCTCTGCATCTCACAAAGACACAGTGGTTGGAACCGAAAATCTTAAATCTGGACTCATCAGACCAAACGACAGATTTCCACATGCCTAATGTCTATTGCTTGTGTTTCTTGGCCCAAGCAAGTCTCTTCTTCTTATTGGTGTCCTTTAGAAGTGGTCTCTTTGCAGCAATTAGGCCATGAAGGCCTGATTCACAGTCTCCTCTGAACAGTTGATGTTGAGATGTGTCTGTTACTTGAACTCCGTGAAGCAGTTATTTCAGCTGCAATTTCTGTGGCTGGTAACTCTAATGAACTTATCCTCTGCAGCAGAGGTAACTCTGGGTCTTCCTTTTCTGTGGCGGTCCTCGTGAGAGCCAGTATCATCACAGTGCTTGATGGTTTTTGCAACTGCACTTGAAGAAACTTTCAAAGTTCTTCAAATGTCCCGGATTGACTGACCTTCATGTCTTAAAGTAATGATGGGTTGTCGTTTCTCTTTGCTTGTTTGAGCTGTACTTGTCATAATATGGACTTGGTCTTTTACCAAATAGGGCCATCTTCTGTATACCACAACCATTCCTTTTCACAACACAACACAACTGATTGGCTCAAACGCAATAAGAAGGAATGAAATTCCACAAATTAATTCCACACAATACTCCATAATAACAGTGAAAACTGTAAAAAATAAAAAAAAAACACCAAGTTTACATACAGTTGAAGTTGGAAGTTTACATACATCTTAGCCAAACACATTTAAACTCAGTTTTTCACAAATCCTGACATTTAATCCTAGTAAAAATTCCCTGTCTTAGGTCAGTTAGGATCACCACTTTATTTTAAGAATGTGTAATGTCAGAATAACAGTAGAGAGAATGATTTATTTCAGCTTTTATTTCTTTCATCACATTCCCAGTGGGTCAGAAGTTTACATACACTCAATTAGTATTTGGTAGCATTGCCTTTAAATTGTTTAACTTGGGTCAAACGTTTTGGGTAGCCTTCCACAAGCTTCCCACAATAAGTTGGGTGCATTTTGGCCCATTCCTCCTGGCAGAGCTGGTGTAACTGAGTCAGGTTTGTAGGCCTCCTTGCTCGCACACACTTTTTCAGTTCTGCCCACAAATGTTCAATGGGATTGAGGTCAGGGCTTTGTGTTGGCCACACAAATATTTTGACTTTGTTGTCCTTAAGCTATTTTGTCACAACTTTGGAAGTATGTTTGGGGTCATTGTCCATTTGGAAGACCCATTTGCGACCAAGCTTTAACTTCCTGACTGTCTTGAGATGTCGCTTTAATATATCCACAATTTCCCTTCCTCATAATGCCATCTATTTTTTGAAGTGCACCAGTCCCTCCTGCAGCAAAGCACCCGCACAACATGATTATGCCACCCTCGTCCATCATGGTTGGGATGGTGTTCTTCGTCTTGCGAGCGTCCCCCTTTTTCCTCCAAACATAACGATGGTCATTATTGCCAAACAGTTCTATTTTTGTTTCATCAGACCAGAGGACATTTCTCAATACTGTAAGTATTCAGACCCTTTGCTATAAGACTTGAAATTAAGCTCAGGTGCATCCTGTTTCTATTGATCATCCATGAGATGTTTCTACAAATTAATTGGAGTCCACCTGTGGTAAGTTCAATTAATCTGACATGATTTAGAAAGGCACACACCGTCTATATAAGGTCCCACAGTTGACCATACATGTCAAAGCAAAAAGGAATTGTCCGTAGAGCTCCGAGACAGGATTGTGTTGAAGCACAGATCTGGGGAAGAGTACCAAAAAATGTCTGCGGCATGGAAGCTCCACAAGAACATAGTGGCCTCCATCATTCTGAAATGGAAGACGTTTAGAACCACAAACACTATGGCTGGGCGGCCAGCTCTAGGAAAACTGACCAAGAACACGATGGTCACTCTGGCAGAGCTACAGATTTCCTCTGTGGAGATGGGAGAACCTTCCAGAATGGTCGAATGCTGCAGAGATAGTTGTCAATCAAGCCTTTATGGTAGTGACCAGATGGAAGCCACTCCTCACTAAAAGGAACATGACAGCCCACTTGCAGTTTGCCAAAGGGCACCTAAAGGACTCTCAGACCATGACAAACAAGATTCTCTGGTCTCATGAAACCAAGATTGAACTCTTTGGCCTGAATGCCGAACATCACGTCCGGAGGAAACCTGGTGCCATCCCTATGGTGAATTATGGTGGTGGCAGCATCATGCTGTGGGGATGTTTTTCAGTGACAGGGACTGGGAAACTAGTCAGGATCGAGGGAAAGATGAATGGAGCAAAGTACAGAGAGATCCTTGATGAAACCTGCTCCAGAGCGCTCAGGACCTCAGACTGGGGCAAAGGTTCACCTTCCAACTGGACCATGACCCTAAGCACACATACAAGACTACACAGGAGTGGCTTTGGGACAAGTCTCTGAATGTCCTTGAGTGGCCCAGTGAGAGGCCAGAATTTAACCCGATCAAATGTCTCTGGAGAGACCTGAAAATAGTTTAACGACGCTCCCCATCCAACCTGAAAGAGCTTGAGAGGATCTGCAGAGAAGAATTGGAGAAACTCCCCAATTACAGGTGTGCCAAGCATGTAACGTCATACCCAAGAAGACTCGAGGCTTTAATCGCTGCCAAAGGTGATTCAACAAAGTACTGAGTAAGGATCTAAATACTTATGTAAATGTGATATTGCTGTTTTTATTTTTAATACATTTGCAAATATGTCCCCAAAAATGTTTTTGCTTTGTCATTATGGGGTATTGTGTGTGGATTGATGACAGGGAGAAAAAAAAAATGGAATACATTTTAGAATAAGGCTGTTACATAACAAAGTGGAAAAAGTCAAGGGTTCTGAATACTTTCAGAATGCACTGTACAATTTTTAATTATGCCTAAAATGGCAATTCATATTATTTTTCCAAAAATAATTATTGCCTACTTACATCTCAAAGCCATGCATGCAAGAAACCTTGACCTGATGCACACAAATTTCTCTGTCCTCAGTTTGATTGAAGGAAAGAGAGAACGAACAACACATGATGAAGATGAGTTAGCTACTAGTTTAAAGCAACGAAAGATCTAATTGTTACAAGGAATGAATGTATGGGCTACATTTATGAGAATAATACATGCATTTACTTACCATATCAATCTTAAAGACGATGCACTTATTTATCACTCAAAAAAGTGTTACGAGGGTATTGATGCATCCCCCTCCCAATACAGCCTCTTCCAACACCACAGGTAGGGGAAAGGTATCTATCTGCAAAAGTGACGTTTTGCTTTGATGTCAAGTCAGCTCATATTGTTGCTATCTTAGCTGTTGTGCTAGCTAACATGCTACTGAACAGTGACACTAGCTTATTGACATACATATTGGTATTAAAATAGAGCAACGTATTCACCAAAAAATGTGTTTATTCAAATCATTAGCTAGCTAGTTAACTATCAAAAATATGTGCAAAAATATGATAGCTAATGTTAGCTAGCTATCTAGGCGCTAGCCAGTCAGTGGCACTGACAGAATGAAACTGTTATCAACTAAATGTGTTTCACTCTATCCCATAAAACATGACATAGCTAACAATTTGAAAGTGTATTAGGAAGTTTAATAAGTTAGAAACAACCGGACAACTTTGGTTGGTAGCTAGCTAGATAGCTTGGTTTCCATTTTCTAACAAATCTTTCTAATCCACGTGATTGGTCATCAACGGTTACTGGTCTTGGAACTCGTGTTCACCAGAAACGTTTTCTGGTAAATTGTTCGACACTAGTGGCAATAAATATTATTGCCACAGGTTTTCCACAGATTCAAATACAATTTGATAGAATTATATGAAAAAAACCTCTGGGAAACTTTTTGACACTAGTGGCAATGAATATGATTGTTGCCATAGGTTTGCCGCAGATTCACCACTAGTGGCAAACATTTGCAAACCTCTGGCAACATTTTGTGGCACATTATTTGGTTCGCACCAAATTTGCCACAAACTTATGGGAAGTTTGCCACAACAAATTCATTTTTTAAAGGGTTTTTAACTGGGTTAGAAAATAGTACCTTTGGGAGAATGATGATTCGCTAAGTATGTCAAAACCATAATTAATTTATTTTCCCTGAGTCTATGAATCAAATAAAACTTTATTTAAAGTGCATTTAACATTGCAAGAAGCACCACACCCTAATAGGGTCATTTTTTCCCCATATCACAATGAACCAGTTAAATATAGACACCAATATATTTTTAAAAAATGTGTACGAGAACTTTTTGGAAATATTGCATTAAAATATGCAAATGAGGCGATATCTCATAAAATATGTATGACAAATAAATGTTTCTGGACACTGGATCAGTCAATCAATCAAGTCAGTCTACATTTTGGGGTTTCATTTTGTTAAGACACTCCATGACCGGTCTTGTATTGAGCAGATTGTGGATATATGCTTTTTTCATATATACTTTCTATCTTCTTCTTTTGTCTTTTCTTATCCAACACCTGCAAAAAAGATAGCTTAGATGTGCGAGTGCCTTTTGAATGTATCTTTCTATCTGTAAAATACTAAAGACATAAGCATTTTTGGTGCATATTTCCAAAGAAAATGTTATCTAGAATAAAAAACTTGACAACATATCAACAATTCCCTCTATACAAGTCTGGAGAAAATGTGGTGAATGCAGATGCTTAAGAAGTTGAGAAAAATTAGTTGGCGTGTGGGAAGAGTCTGACTTTCGGGAAATGGCAGATAAAGAAAGTACAATGAATTTAGCCTACCAATCGCCGAAGGCCTATTTAGACACAATCTCTTCAAAGTAAGTTACTACATCTAATCACGTTGGTAATATTCAAAATAAAATGGGCTTTTAAATTATGTATGATATGTAGTGAGCTTATAAATTATGGATTTACAGTGCCTTCAGAAAGAATTCATATCTTGACTTATTCCACAATTTGTTGTGTTACAGTCCGAATTCAAAATGGATTAAATAAATCTACACCCATCTACACACAATACCCCATAATGACAAAGTGAAAACATGTTTTTAGAAATATCACATTTTTTCAGAGTCAATACTTTGTAGAAGCACCTTTTAGCAGCGATTACAGCTGTGAATCTTTCTCGAGAAGTCTCGAAGAGCTTTCCACACCTGGATTGTGCAGCATTTGCCCGTTATCATTTTCCAAAATCTTCAAGCTTTATCAAATTGGTTGTTGATCATTGCTAGACAAAACATTTTCAGGGCTTTTTGTTTCTCAAAGAGGGGCCAACCATGTGGCCTTTCATGTTCCTGGTAAAATCCTGATTTGATTATAGAAATCTTGTACATGTATATTTCTAGAGAAAAAGTTATAAATGTGTTATGATGAAGTCAAATAAAGTGTTACCCAAAAGTATTTTAAGTTCAACTAGACATATTATCAATGAACCACTAGATATTGTTCATGTTAGCATAATTGGTCTCAGCTATATGGCAAGTGGTGCAGGTGTGTGAACAAGAAATCAGACGGTTCATTTGTCACACATAAAAAGACACACATTAAATGGGTTTGTGAATCATTTTATTCAATGGCTTTTCTTGCTAACGGTACATCAAGCAATATTTAGTACCAGGAGTCCATGATACGCCTCATGCTCATGAACCTCATACCTCTCATGCCTCCCATTCCCATGCCGCTGCTGAAGTTCTTGCACTCTCCAGGCCTCATGTACCTCATCCTGCCTCTGAAGTGGTTCTGCTCGTACATCAGCCAGTGGCCTTCCATCACGTTGCAGGACTGGCAGTCGGACATGCGGTAGCGATCCATGATGGAGTCACAGTCGTCCATCATCTCGTGCATCTGACCTCCAAAGTTCTCTCTCTCGTAGATCCTCATCCTGTAGTTTCCTCTGTGCTGTTAGGATAAGAGTACAGGTTTCACTGATCAGATCAATTATATATACAAGTGTTTAATATGAGAGTATAACCATTCAAATACGTTTTACTTTCAAGTGAAAAGATATGACTATTTTAAGCTGAAATATTTTCAAACTACCATGGGGATCATGTGACAGGACTTGATGCAATCACTCATTCCAAAGTTGCGCATGTAGTCGGGGTAGTCGCCCCTCCTTATGAAGTACTGGTTTCCCATGTAGTTGTTGCGGTCGTAGACCATGAAGCAGCCATTCTCAACCCTGCAGGATTGGCACCAGGGTCTGTAGGGGTTAATAAGAGTAGTTTATTATAGAGTAGTTATTGCAAGTAAAGTATTTTACAACTGCAAAATAAAAAGATTGGTCAGTTACCCCCACCCCCTATAACTGTCTTATGGGTACCTTATTGTAAAGTGTGACCAATAATGTATATTAGTATCTATGTACAAACTGTGGTAGCAGTGGTACTTTGTTTTGGTACCCTGGTACCCTGTAATTCTGAATCTCAAAGATGTTGTGTAAATAGCACTTTACCAAGTCATTTCGAAGTAAATATCTGGGTATTTCTGTGCTGTAAAATAAAGTGCCCAAATTATTAACATGATTAATATTTCAAAGCCTATAGATACACATAAGTAATTACAATAAGTGTTTACAAATTCAAGAATTTGAAATGCTTCTCTGCATGATACCTTGCACAGATAGACACCAATAGAGCTCTCTGTTTCACCGTGGACAGGGATCCTGGACCCAGATGAAGTCTGACCCAGATGAAGTCTAACCCTGAACTACTGCATAAAGCATGTTGCTATGATAGCTAACATTAGATAGCTATCTGATAGCAAATATTACCAGACTAGCTATAGAAACTTTGTCTGCCTTGTTATCAAGCACATTGAACATGGGAATATGTAGCTACAAGGTGCGTATTTTGGTCAGTTTTAACATTCCAATTTACTTCATAGTTCTAATTGTTAGATCGAGATAATGTACTCAGCATGTGACCATGTGGTTGAATAAGGTCCCTTCCAAAAACAATGTACTTCAAAATGCAAGATTACAATATCAATAAGTACATACAGAGAAAGATCTGAAACCCCAGGCAGTTTGTGTCATGGGTAATTCTGTGTAACTGCTGTTGAGTATAATGCCAATTTCTGAGTTATCATGAAGAACAACCACATAGCTATGACTCTGCTGCCCCCTATCGTTCACAGATACACACAGCAGTTTACAAAAGACACTCGTCTAGTCCACAGATACTACCTACTGGCCAGGCCTATGAGTAAAGGCAAGGTGGTTCCAGTGGAGAATGACTGCCCTCTGTCATGCAGGCCTTGTTTGCAGAAAACAGGATCCCCCCGTTAGTGGGATATACCAGATGTATGTTTAGTTGCTAATGGAAGCCTGCAGTACCCCAGTCGGGTATATATACTATAAACACACCATATATGATGGTGTGTATAGACAGTATACAAAACAATCCAGAATACAAAACAATACGCACATAATCCAAAAAGTAAAAAAAAAAAAAAAAAGAAATATCAGAACGAGCAATGTCAGAGTCCGAGATACAGTATATACAAATAAAGTGTGTAAAACAGTATGTAAACATTATTAAAGTGACCAGTGTTCAATGACTGTGTACACAGGGCAAAGAGGTTTCTAAGGTGCAGGGTAGAGTACCTGGTGGTAGCCGGCTAGTAAAGGTGACTAAGGTTCAGGGCAGGGTACTGGGCGGAGGCTGGACAGTGGTGACTGTTTAACAGTCTGATGGCCTGGAGATAGAAGCTTTTAATCAGTCTCTCGGCCCTAGTGTTGATGCACCTGTACTGTCTCCTCCTTCTAGAAGGTAGGAGGGTGAACAGGCCGTGGCTCAGGTGGCTGAGGTCCTTGATGGTCTTCTTGGCCTTCATGTGACACCGGGTGCTGTAGATATCCTGGAGGGTAGGGAGTGTTCCACCCTCTGGAGAGTCCTGGAGTTTTTCCATACTAGGTGGTGATACAGCCCAACAGGATGCTCTCAATGGTGCATCTGTCAAAGTTTGTGAGGGTCAAGACACATTTCTTCAGCCTCCTGAGGTTGAAGAGGCGCAGTTTCATCTTCTTCGCCACACTGTCCGAAGGGACCGTTTCAGGTCGTCAGTTGTCACGATCGTCGTAACGTGGAAGAGAAGAGGACCAAGGCGCAGCGTGAAATGACTACATCTTCTTTATTATCAGACGAAGACGAAAACTATACAAACTAATCAAAACAATAAACCGACGAACGTGAAGCTAAACAAACTAAGTGCTAACATGCAACATAGACATAGACAAATCACCCACAAACTACCTAATGACTATGGTTGCCTAAATATGGCTCCCAATCAGAGACAACGATAGACAGCTGTCTCTAATTGAGAACCAATCTAGGCAACCATAGACATTCATACACCTAGACTGAACACTGCCCCATAAACATACCAAAAAACCCTAGACAATCCAAAAACACATACTTCCCACATGTCACACCCTGACCTAACTAAAATAGTAAGGAAAACAAAGATAACTAAGGCCAGGGCGTGACAGTCAGTAATGTACAAGCCGAGGAACTAGAAGCTTTTGACCCTCTCCACTACGGCAGATAGTTCACTCAGGCCGTTAACCATTGAGAAAAGAAAGGTAAGTTCCGGTCTACTTAGACACCAATGCAATAGCAGCTGGGTCTGGTTTACTTAGTTCACTAACTTAGCTTGAGCCACAACAGAAACTTGGGGAAAAAACAGAGAGTGGGGTGTCTTGGTCGCGGCTTGAGATGCTCAATGAGAGGGGGCAGCACTGAGCTAGCCCGCAATGTCACTTTCTGGAGCAACTCAAACTGCTCATGTTATGTATCCATGAGATGCCATCTTAACCAACTTTTTTTGCTTCAACCCAACATCTGTCCACAAAAATAACCCCATGAACCCCTTTTTTTGTGGAGTGTCAAAAAAAAAGATTTCTCATTTGCTATGTGAGGCTTATTTGATCAAATAGAAGTTTCATAATGGTTAGGTTGTTACTGATGCACTGATATAAGTGGAGGCATGTGGCATTTCGACAAACTTTGAGAAAAAAACAATGTTAAATTGAAGTTGTGCCTGTTGTTCACACATGTATCTGCTCTCTCAGTGGCTACAAGGGTCCCAGCCGATCTCGCCTCCTCCCGACTGCCTTCCGTCTTCGAGGACGTCTATTTTCAGTGTTAGAGTTGTCACTCAACTATCTTGTCAATATCAAATAAAATCTTTGCTTCAAATGCCCTATTGAGTCTTTACATAGGAATGAATGGTGTCATGTGATCGATGGCTTTGTCCATTCATACACAGTCATTGGGTGGTTCTCTCTTGCATTCAAGTAGATGACATAATTGCAATAACAAAGGTACGTCTATGTTATTTTGAGAGTACTACAAACGGCGTCGATTTCAAAATAATACAAAGTTACACAAGACTGATTCTAAAACATTTAGGTCACTAAAACGGCTTTGCAAACCCCTGTGCACATTCATGCGCGTACACACCTGAATCAGTCAAACGATGGTTGTTCTCAGTCTCTCACTACAGATGGTATCAGACAAGTGTGTGTGTTGGAACGTTCCAGTTTCAATGCGACATTCAAGTTTCACGTTTTTCATGTCACATGCACAAGCACAGTGAAATGCCTTCCTTGCAAACTCAAAGCCGAACAAGGCAATAATCAATAACAATGTATTACTGGAGTGATGGAGGTAGATATGTATAGGGGTAAGGTGACTAGGCAACAGTGTATAAGATTAACAGAGTAGCAGCAGCTTACATGTGAGTGGGTGTGTCGAGTCAGTGTAAATGTATGTGCATATTATGTGCGAGTGAGCAGATGATGGAGTGAGTGTTTCAGTGTGTGTTGGAGTGTGTGTGTGTGTGTGTGTGTGTGTGTGTGTGTGTGTGTGTGTGTGTGTGTGTGTGTGTGTGTGTGTGTGTGTGTGTGTGTGTGTGTGTGTGTGTGTGTGTGTGTGTGTGTGTGTGTGTGTGTGTGTGTGTGTGTGTGTGTGTGTGTGTAGGGCCCTGTGAGTGTGCATAGAGACAGTGCAAATACTGAACTAAAAGGTCAATAAAGATACAAAGTCAACAAATTCTTAAAATGGAAACCCTCACACGGAACTATGTAGGCCGCCCAGACATGTAGCTGAGCCCGTTCTCATTCCAAAGGCGCAAAGGTTCAGTCAAACAGAAATGTAATTATGACAATGACGTAGCCATGCAGCTCATATGCACTTATTGTACAAAACAACATTAACACCTGATCTTTCCATGACGTAGCTTTCATTTTGGATTCACCTGGTCAGTCTATGTCACTTGTTAAATCCACTTCAATCAGTGTAAGTAAGCATTTCACAGTAAGGTCCACACCTGTTGTAATCGGCGCTTGTGACAAATCATTTGTAGACGAAAGGGAGGAGACAGGTTAAATTTAGGGGGGTGGTGCAACTCAATATTAGGAAGGTGTTCGTAATGTTTTATTCACTCAGTATAGCTCTAATATTTCCCACACTAGATTCATACAAACCACACATATTGTTCTGCATACAAGGGATCAAGTTGAAGAACATTCCTGGATTGCCAACAGTAGATTTAAAATATTTGGTGTAACTGATCAAGCACATTTGGGAAATATCAATGTCCACACACAAGAACCCGGAAATATGTTTGCTGGATATACCATGAATCTAAACATGTGGAAGGGTTTTGATGAAAATGGAGGAGCCATAGCTCCATTGGATGTAAAGTGCCATATTCTGTATGCACTTCAGAGATCCGTTGTGTCCATGTTCCACAATGAAATATCAGTCCCCCTTGCTGTTCATACATCCTCTTGAGTCTTGAGCATTGCAATCAGTGTTTTTATGACTTCCTTACAGGTCCCATCTCCAAGCAGTTCCTGTAAGGAATACGGATATGACACTGACTAAACCCTACATTACAGTAAAGTACATTACAGTAAAGAGTATTTCCTTTAGTGCTGGGCGATATGGCGAAATTATCATGTCATTTGTATTATTTTTTACAGTATTGCGGTATTTCTGAATAATAAAAGTTCTAAATATGTTTTATGAGTAGTGCATGACCGATGACAAATGGATAAATTCTAAATGGTTTTAATCGGGGTTTTCCATTTGTCCTTCAAACGACAACAACATTGTAGTAGTCCAATTTGTAGAACTGTTCATTTATTTAGCACTGTTTTACAAACCTTTATAGGCGGTATTGTAAAAATCCATAGCGGTATGTGGATCCATACCGGTATACCTTAACAGACGATATATCGCCCAGCCCCAATTTCTTCTTTAGGATCGAACCCTTTTTAAAAATGTTAGCCTAAAGCGATTTCCCCAAATCGAACTGCCTGTAGCTCAGGACCTGAAGCAAGGACATGCATATTCTTGATACCATTTCAAAGGAAACACTTTGAAGTTTGTGGAAATGTGAAATGAATCTGGTCTCATTCCGCACACCTGGTTCCCATTCCCCTTGATTAGTACGTGTATATATGTGCCCTCTGTTCCCCATTGTCCTTGTCCCATGTCCGTTGGTCTTGTGAGTACCTGTGCTCTGTTGTATCGGTTTTCGTGCTACGTGTTATTACGGGTCTCATCCTGTATATTATTTAGAGGTTTACACCTCGCTCTTTTGTTTGGGTTACATCCCTGTGTTATATATATGCACACGTGTTTGTTTTGGGCTTAAACCTTAAATCTTAAACGATACAGCTATTACCTATATCTTTGAACGTAGGTCCAATACCCGATAATTTTACATGACGGAAGTGGAGCCGATTTTGAGGTTGGATAGTCCTTGCTAAGAATTACAATGCCAAACTCCTGGGGCAGTGCTTTATTTCATTACATTTACATTACATTTAAGTCATTTAGCAGACGCTCTTATCCAGAGCGACTTACAAATTGGTGCATTCACCTTATGATATCCAGTGGAACAACCACTTTACAATAGTGCATCTAACTCTTTTAAGGGGGGGGGGGGTTAGAAGGATTACTTTATCCTATCCTAGGTATTCCTTAAAGAGGTGGGGTTTCAGGTGTCTCCGGAAGGTGGTGATTGACTCCGCTGACCTGGCGTCGTGAGGGAGTTTGTTCCACCATTGGGGTGCCAGAGCAGCGAACAGTTTTGACTGGGCTGAGCGGGAACTGTACTTCCTCAGAGGTAGGGAGGCGAGCAGGCCAGAGGTGGATGAACGCAGTGCCCTTGTTTGGGTGTAGGGCCTGATCAGAGCCTGAAGGTACGGAGGTGCCGTTCCCCTCACAGCTCCGTAGGCAAGCACCATGGTCTTGTAGCGGATGCGAGCTTCAACTGGAAGCCAGTGGAGAGAGCGGAGGAGCGGGGTGACGTGAGAGAACTTGGGAAAGTTGAACACCAGACGGGCTGCGGCGTTCTGAATGAGTTGTAGGGGTTTAATGGCACAGGCAGGGAGCCCAGCCAACAGCGAGTTGCAGTAATCCAGACGGGAGATGACAAGTGCCTGGATTAGGACCTGCGCCGCTTCCTGCGTGAGGCAGGGTCGTACTCTGCGAATGTTGTAGAGCATGAACCTACAGGAACGGGTCACCGCCTTGATGTTAGTTGAGAACGACAGGGTGTTGTCCAGGATCACGCCAAGGTTCTTAGCACTCTGGGAGGAGGACACAATGGAGTTGTCAACCGTGATGGCGAGATCATGGAACGGGCAGTCCTTCCCCGGGAGGAAGAGCAGCTCCGTCTTGCCGAGGTTCAGCTTGAGGTGGTGATCCGTCATCCACACTGATATGTCTGCCAGACATGCAGAGATGCGATTCACCACCTGGTTATCAGAGGGGGGAAAGGAGAAGATTAATTGTGTGTCGTCTGCATAGCAATGATAGGAGAGACCATGTGAGGATATGACAGAGCCAAGTGACTTGGTGTATAGTGAGAATAGGAGAGGGCCTAGAACAGAGCCCTGGGGGACACCAGTGGTGAGAGCACGTGGTGCGGAGACAGATTCTCGCCACGCCACCTGGTAGGAGCGACCTGTCAGGTAGGACGCAATCCAAGCGTGGGCCGCGCCGGAGATGCCCAGCTCGGAGAGGGTGGAGAGGAGGATCTGATGGTTCACAGTATCAAAGGCAGCCGATAGGTCTAGAAGGATGAGAGCAGAGGAGAGAGAGTTAGCTTTAGCAGTGCGGAGCGCCTCCGTGACACAGAGAAGAGCAGTCTCAGTTGAATGACTAGTCTTGAAACCTGACTGATTTGGATCAAGAAGGTCATTCTGAGAGAGATAGCAGGAGAGCTGGCCAAGGACGGCACGTTCAAGAGTTTTGGAGAGAAAAGAAAGAAGGGATACTGGTCTGTAGTTGTTGACATCGGAGGGATCGAGTGTAGGTTTTTTCAGAAGGGGTGCAACTCTCGCTCTCTTGAAGACGGAAGGGACGTAGCCAGCGGTCAAGGATGAGTTGATGAGCGAGATGAGGTAAGGGAGAAGGTCTCCGGAAATGGTCTGGAGAAGAGAGGAGGGGATAGGGTCAAGCGGGCAGGTTGTTGGGCGGCCGGCCGTCACAAGACGCGAGATTTCATCTGGAGAGAGAGGGGAGAAAGAGGTCAAAGCACAGGGTAGGGCAGTGTGAGCAGAACCAGCGGTGTCGTTTGACTTAGCAAACGAGGATCGGATGTCATCGACCTTCTTTTCAAAATGGTTGACGAAGTCATCAGCAGAGAGGGAGGAGGGGGGAGGAGGGGGAGGAGGATTCAGGAGGGAGGAGAAGGTGGCAAAGAGCTTCCTAGGGTTAGAGGCAGATGCTTGGAATTTAGAGTGGTAGAAATTGGCTTTAACAGCAGAGACAGAAGAGGAGAAGGTAGAGAGGAGGGAGTGAAAGGATGCCAGGTCCGCAGGGAGGCGAGTTTTCCTCCATTTCCGCTCGGCTGCCCGGAGCCCTGTTCTGTGAGCTCGCAATGAGTCGTCGAGCCACGGAGCAGGAGGGGAGGACCGAGCCGGCCTGGAGGATAGGGGACATAGAGAGTTAAAGGATGCAGAAAGGGAGGAGAGGAGGGTTGAGGAGGCAGAATCAGGAGATAGGTTGGAGAAGGTTTGAGCAGAGGGAAGAGATGATAGGATGGAAGAGGAGAGAGTAGCGGGGGAGAGAGAGCGAAGGTTGGGACGGCGCGATACCATCCGAGTAGGGGCAGTGTGGGAAGTGTTGGATGAGAGCGAGAGGGAAAAGGATACAAGGTAGTGGTCGGAGACTTGGAGGGGAGTTGCAATGAGATTAGATATTATTTCATATCAGAACTATAGTGTGTAAGCTATAGGCTACTACTGTATGATGCTGCCCCCCAAATAATAGATATAGGGCTGGAAGTGCATGTTCTGCCCACATTAAATACTGTGGATACAGATATGAGGACGACTGCATACTCAGGAGAAACTCCAAGATGGTAATTTGTTAATGGTTCTTAAGGATCACGTAGCAGCTGTAAAGGAACTGCATGATTAATTATGCACCTACAAAATGTTGGCTGGCCTGTCCATGTGTAAAGTGGAGCAGTGAGACTGTGTACTCAGTGGGAAAGTGCTTGGTTGTTTTCAATCAGTACGTCGACTAAGTCAACCCGCTACTCGAACGAACCAATGTCGGAGGGATACACACACACACACACTTGTCAATTAACACAGTGCATTCATCTTAAGATAGCTCGGTAGGACAACCACATCACAGGCATAGAAAATGCATTTGCTCTAAAACGTGCAGTAGCAGTCAAATGCTTGGACACCTAGTCCTTCAAGGGCTTTCCTTATTTTCTACACGGTAAAATAGACAAACTATGCAGTAACACATGGAATCATGTACGCAAAAAAAGTGTTAAACAAATCAAAATATATTTGAGATTCTTCAAAGTAGCCACCCTTTGCCTTGATGACAGCTTGACACTCTTGGCATTCTCTGAACCAGCGTCATGAGATAGTCACCTGGAAGGCATTTCAATTGTGCTTTGTTAAGTTAATGTGGTAATGCGTTTGAGCCAGTCAGTTGTGATCGTATATAGGAGTCCATACTATGGCAAGAACAGCTCAAGTAAACAACGACCCAGTCTATCATTACTTTAAGACAGGAAGGTTGGTAAATACAGACAATTATGAATTAAGTTTCTTCAAGTGCAGTCACAAAAACCATCAAGCGCTACAATGATACTGGCTTTCATGAGGACCGCCACAGGAGAGTTACCTCTGCTGCAAAGGATAAGTTGAGAGTTAACGGTACCTCAGATTGCATCCCAAATAAATGCTTCAGAGTTCAACATCAACTGTTCAGAGGAGACTGAGTCAGGCCCTCATCGCTGAATTGCTGCAAAAGAAACCACGAAAGGACACCAATAAAAAGAGTCTTGCTGGGCCAAGAAAGACCGGTGGAAGTCTGTCCTTTTGGTCTGATGAGTTCAAATGTGAGATTTTTGGTTCCAACCACCGTGTCTTTGAGAGACGCAGAGTAGGTGAACGGATGATCTCAGCATGTGTGGTTGCCACCATGAAGCAGGTGTGATGGTGCTTTGCTGGTGATACTGTCGGGGATTTATTTAGAATTCAAAGCACACTTAACCAGCATGGCTCCCACAGCATTCTGCAGCGATACTCCATCCCATCTGTTTGCGGGGGAGGCAAGAGACCTGAGTTGGCAGAACAGAGTGCTCAGGTTTTTAACATTTTTAACTAGGCAAGTTAAGAACAAATTCTTATTTTACAATGACGGCGTCCCCCGGCCAAAGCATCCCTTAACCCAGGCAATGCTAGGCCTATTGTGTGCCGCCCTATGGGACTCCCGATCACAGCTGATTATGATACAGCCCGGGATCGAACCAGGGTCTGCAGTGCCGCGTCTAGCACTGAGATGCAGTGCCTTAGACAACCGCACCACTCTGGAGTTGGTGTAGGGTTTGATCATAGCCTGAAGGTAGGGAAGGGCAGTTATTCTTGACGTTCTGTAGGTAAGCACCAATGTCTTGTGGTGGATGCGAGCTTCAATGGAAGCCAGTGGAGTGTGAGGAGGAGCGGGGTGACATGAAAGAATTTGGGAAGGTTGAAAACCAGGCGGGCTGCAGCGTTCTAGATAAGTTGCAGGGGTTTGATGGCACAAGCGGGGAGCCCAGCCAACACCGAGTTACAGGAGAGGACAAGTGCCAGGATTAGGACCTTTGCCGCTTCCTGTGTGAGGTAGGGTCGTACTCTACGGATGTTTTAGAGCATGAACCTGCAGGAGCGGGAGGGCGACACTGGAGTTGTCAACCATGATGGAGAGGTCTTTGTGCGGGCAGGCCTTCCCCGGAAGGAAGAGATGTTCCATCTTGTCGAGGTTGAACTTGATGTGGTGGGCCGACATCCAAGTTGAGATATCTGCCAGGCACGCTGAGATACATTTCACCACCTGGGTGTCAGAAGGGGGGAAGGAGAAAAGTAATTGCGTGTCATCCTCATAGCAATGATAGGAGAGGCCATGTGAGGATATGATGGAGCCGAGTGACTTGGTGTATAGAGAAAATAGGAGAGGGCCTAGAACTGAGCCCTGGGGGACAACAGTAGTGAGTGTATGTGGTGCAGACACAGATCCTCTCAACGTCACCTGGTAGGAGCGGCCTAACAGGTAGGATGCAATCCAAGAGTGTGCAGAGCCTGAGACGCCCAACCCTGAGAAGGTGGAGAGGAGGATCTGATGGTTCACAGTGTCGAAGGTAGCGAACAGATCTCTGAGGATGAGAACAAAGAAGAGAGAGTCAGCTTTGGCAGTGCGGGGAGCCTCCATGACACAGAAGAGCAGTCTCTTCTATCCTCGTGGGGACCAAAAATTTCCATGCAAAATCCTATTTTTCCCAACCCCTAACCTTAACCCTAACCTTAATCCTACCCCTAACCCTAATTCTAACCCTAATTCTAACCGTAACCTTAACCCCTAAGCTTAAAATAGACTTTGTCCTCAATGGGGATGTAGTAAATGCCTACACGAGGGAGAACTTTCCTTGTTTCAGTATCCTTATGGGGACATTTGGGGAATTCAGGTCCCCACGAGGATAGAAGAACAAGACTGCACACACACACACACACACACACACACCGTCTCTCCCAGACCAGGCGGTCGACTTCAGAGTACACAAGCACGTTCAGCATCTGAATATAGAAGCCCATCTAAAGTTGAAGAGACACATTAGTAATGTATTGAGATGGACACTCGCTGTCTGCCTCCCTTCCTGTTCACTTATTTATGCCGTGTTTTTCGGGCCTTGATGCAGTCTGACTGTTGTGGCAACAGGGGAGGTGGAAACTGGATTTGTTGCAGGTCTGCGGATAGCTGGATAGCTGTCTAACAGGGCTCTCTGGAGTTGCTTGATGTCCTCTGTCAGACAAGAATAGCCAGTGCTGGGGATAGTGTCTGCTTGCAAATAAACTCTCCAAAAGCCTTTTACTGAGCAGTCGTAAAGGATGTCAGAAATGTCTATGCAAAATGTTCAGTGTGTGTCAACTGTAATTCAGCTGACACAAGGGTCTCCACTCTTTAACCCCTAGAGTCAATTTCTGCGGCCCCGCAAACGTCAAATTAGCATAATACAAAAATCCTCATAACAATCTGTCAGTTTAGGCTAGAGATATCTGTTTTTTTTTTGCATTGGATGCATCTCAATCCACCGCACCCGTCAATGTCGCACTACTGCATATGCGGTGAAAGGTGACAGAGCTATAGCGGTGTTTGTCAGACCATGAGACATCCCGAAAATTGGTCTTCTCACAAAATCGTCTGTAGTGTCCGAACGGTTCGGCCCTCTATGGAAAGATAAGACTTTCACGAATACTTTTGTGTTTTCCGTTTTGCTCTACGACCCCCACAAGCGTTTTGGGACTTGTCTGAAGTCGGTACAGCCGTTCTGCCAACATCTGTCTGTAGCATCTGAACAGTTTGGGCTACAGACTAATATGACCCCTCTGTGGAAATGGGAGACTCTCACAAACGCGTACATGTCGGTTTCTGCTCTAGGACGCTCACAGGCCTCACAAGACTCATCTAAAGGTCCCCCTGAGACTGTTTAGTGCCAAAAATAAGGGGGGTCTCAGATATAGGACAGACACTTCAGAAAAAAACATGATTTAGACTATCTGTTGTTCGATGTAGTGAATCTGCTATGCAATGCGTTTGTATGGGCTAATAGTAGTAAGGCCAATTTTTTTTTTTTATCAAATAATGTTTTAATAAAAAAAAATTGTAGGTAAAGGGTCTCAAAATTCAAAACCAAATAGCTAAATGATCCCTGGTATGATCTTCTTAAAACAATTTCATATGGCTTAGTAGAACCATTGTGTGTTTGTGTGTGTCAAATCAAATGTTATTTGTCACATGCACTGAATACAACAGGTGAATACAACCTTACCAGGAAATTCTTACTGTGTGTGCATGTGTGGTGTCAATATGCATGTGTGTGTGTTTTGTGTGTGAGCGTATGTAGTGTGGGTGTGCTGGAGTGTCAGTGTCGTATGTGTGAGTGGTTGGGTAGAGTCCAGTGAGGGTGCAATAGAATCACTGCAAATAAAAAGGGGGTCAATGCAAATACACTCTTAGAAAAAGGGTTCCAAAAGGGTTCTTCGGCTGTCCCCATAGGAGAACCCTTTTTGGTTTTATTTGATTTATTATATATATTTTTTTATATAACCTTCATTTAACTAGGCAAGTCAGTTAAGAACAAACTCTTATTTACAATGATGGCCTACCCCGGCCAAACCCGGACGATGCTGGTTCCAGGTAGAACCATTTTTGGTTTCAGGTAGAACTCTTTTGGGTTCCATTCCCTCTGTGGAATGGGTTCTATTTGGAACCAAAAAGGGTTGTTCAAAGGGTTCTCCTATGGGGGCAGCCAAAGATCCCTTTTAGGTTCTAGATTTCACATTTTGTCTAAGAGTGTAGTCTGGGTAGCCATTTGATGAACTGTTCAGCAGTCTTATGGGTAGGGGTAGAAGCTGTCTAGGTGCCTTTTGGACCTGGACTTGGCGCTCCGGTACCGATTGCTGTGCGGTAGCAGAGAGAACAGTCTATGCATTGGGTGGCTGGCGTATGATACCCCATACTGAAACCAGCCCAGTCAATGTAAATCCATTAGCCATTTAAGCCAACTGCTGTTGTCCCACTACGTAAACATCACACGAGTGCTAGGACTGTATATAAACAAGTCCACAACATAGAAGTGAAAAAACAGGCAGTTGTTTTAAGTTGATTTGCACCTGTTCAAATTTTTTCCTTCTGCTCCTGTTGACAGATTATATCTGAGGGTTTGAGGGACGTGAAGATACATTAGACAGTCTGGGAATGGATGTGTCGTTGTGTCTGTGTGAGTCAGTCAAATCCCCATCTCTCTACAGGCCCTTCACAAACTATCAGACACCACCACTTGATTTACAAATCCCTCCGGCCGGGTCTCCATCATTATTACATTTCCTGCAGGTTTGGGGTCAATTCAAATTGAAGGCAGTCAGGAAGTGATTTAAATGAAATGTATAGATTTTTCAAATACATGTCTTCTACCCACCCTTCAGTTGATTGAGAAGTCATTGAAAATAAATGCCCTTTTCTGCTCCATCCCGAGTGGCGCAGATGTCTGAGGCACTGCATCTCAGTGCAAGAGGTGTCACTGCAGTACCTGGTTTGAATCCAGGCTGCATCACAGCCGGTCATGATTGGGAGTCCCATAGGGCAGCGCACAATTGGCCCAGTGTCGTCTGAGGTAGGCCGTCATTGAAAATAAGAATTTGTTCTTAACTGACTTGCCTAGTTAAATAAAGGTTAAAAATTGTAATTTGAGTTTACTTCCTGAATTGACTGCCTTCAATTCGAATTGACGCCAACCCTGATTGCCTGTGCATCTCAGGTCATGACTAACTGCAGACGTTTTAAGAACTTTTTTGTAAGCTTGTCATATTTATAGCCCACTGATAATTTCCCTTGTGATGAAGGAATCCTCTTCAACAATTTAGGAACAAGGTTGGTCTAGCCAATAGAAATATAATTACTAGAACGGGTAAAGCCCCTGAGACCACAGCCTTACATGTAATATGCCTGACATGGTATTTTCAGTGTAATTCTATTTCTATGGCCTATGCATTTTCATACTTGGAAAAACTCAACGCCTCAATCCATATCATATAATCCATATAGCAACTGTAATATATCACAAAGGAAACTATTTATAACTACACTACCGGTCAAAGGTTTTAGAGCACCTACTCATTCAAGGGTTTTTCTTAATTTTTTACTCTTTTCTACATTGTAAAATAATAGTGAAGACATCCAAACTACGAAATAACACAGATGGAATCATGTCGTAACCAAAAAAGTGTTAAACAAATCCAAATATATTTTATATTTGAGATTCTTAAAATAGCCACCCTGTGCCTTGATGACAGCTTTGCAAACTCTTGGCATTTTCTCAACCAGCTTCATGAGGTAGTCACCTGGAATGCATTTCAATTAAAAGACCAAGTCCATATTATGGCAAGAACAGCTCCAATAAGAAAAGAGAAACGACAGTCCATTACTTTAAGACATGAAGGTCAGTCAATGCAGAACATTTCAAGAACTTTGAAAGTTGCTTCAAGTGCAGTCACAAAAACCATCCAGTGCTATGATGATGCTGGCTCTCATGAGGACCACCACCACAGGAATGAAGCTGGTTGAGAGAATGCCAAGAGTGCAAAGCTGTCAAGGCAAAGGGTGGCTATTTGGAGAATCTAAAATATATTTGTTTAACACTTTTTTGGGGTTACTGCATGATTCCATATGTGTTATTTCATAGTTTTGATGTCTTCACTAATATTCTACAATGTAGAAAATAGTACAAATAAAGAAAAACCCTTGAATGAGTAGGTGTTCTAGAACTTTTGACTGGTACTGTATGACAAATTTTCACAGTGAGGTGCATTGTGTAACCACATTGTAGACTTTGATTCGAGCGTTCCTCACAGATACACTGACCTGCAGTAACTTTATTTCCTAAGGTGCTGGGGGAGAATTCCTTTAATATACTCTATTGTCATAGTCACAAAGACAAGGACAGGCTTTGATCTTGGAGTGAGCTGGGAGCAGTGAGGAGAGAGTGAGGGAGGAAGAGACAGAGAGAAAGAGAGAGAGAGCCAGATGGAGCGAAGTGTAGCTCCTCTGATCATGGCACAACGTTCCCATGCCGTTGTTAATACAATGTTACATCAACCTCCCGGGGATGTTCTAACACATACAGTATGCACCACAGCTGAGTTCACACTTAGTAGCACTGCAGCACCACCATGGCTGATTAGTAAGTTGTAGGCACCCTCTGTGTCCGTGTTGATGGGATACTTCGGGATTTTGGCAATGAGCCCCGTTTATCTACTTCCCCAGAGGCAGATGAACTCATGGATACCATTTCTATGTATCTATGTCAAGTATGAAGAAAGTTAGAGGTAGTTTTGTGAGCCAATGCTAACTAGTGTTAGCACAATGACTGGACATTTATGGGTTACCTACTAGCATTCTAGCAATTTCCTTCAAACTGCACACAGACATAAAACTGGTATCCATGAGTTCATCTGACTCTGGGGAAGTAGATAAAGGGCCTCATTTGCCAATATCCTGAAGTTACCTGTTAAGGCAAAAATTAAAGGGGGGAGGGAGGGAGGGAGGGAGGGAGGGAGGGTGGGTGGGTGGTCGGGGTGGATGGGTAGGCATATAATGAGAACATCTAGCAACCGAAAGGTTGCGTGTTCGAATCTCATCACGAAAAACGTTATAATTTTAGCTAATTAGCAACTTTGCAACTACTTACTACTTTTTAACTATTTTTCAATAACTTAGCATATTGGCTAACCCTTCCCCTACCCCTAACCTTAACCACTTTTGCTAACCCTTCCCATAACCTTTACCCTTTAACCTAACTTTAACCTTCACCCTAACTTTAACGCCTAGCCTAGTTAACATTAACCAGCTAGATAACATTAGCGTTAGCAATCTAGCCACCTAGCTAACATTGTTCACAACAAATTGGAATTCGTAACATATCATACGTTGTAATACCAAATGGATGATGGACATCCACAAATTAATACCAAATGTAAGATGTCACACTAAATGGAGTGTCTCTGATTACGTACAGAATAATACGAAATTATCTGAAGCTACGTTTGGTCCCGTGTGGCTCAGTTGGTAGAGCATGGCGCTTGCAACGTCAGGGTTGTGGGTTCAATTCCCACGGGGGGACCAGGGTTCAATTCCCACGGGGGGACCAGGATGAATATGTATGAACTTTCCAATTTGTAAGTCGCTCTGGATAAGAGCGTCTGCTAAATGACTTAAATGTAAATGTAAATGTACGTTGTTAATACTGACAGACTACACTCCAAGCGATCCGATCCAATCAGCTGAGCCCCTAAGGAGGAAGAGTAGCCTGGATCGCTCTATGTCCAGCAGTGAAAAATGGCATCGGAAGAAATGGCAGCAGTTTTACGGGCGCCTAACCAATTGTGTTGTTTTTGGTGTTATTTGTAACTTATTTTGTACATAATGTTTTTGCCACCGTATCTTACGGCAAAAAAAGAGCTTCTGGATATCAGGACAGCGATCACTCACCTCGGATTAGACAAAGATATTTTCTTCAACAAGCAGGACGCACAGGATGTACTTCGAACACCCGACAAGGCCGACATCCCCGTCATTGGCAAGAGAAAGAGACACGGGTGCAGAGGTACAGAGCGGGTGCCTCGTAATGATCCGCAGACGGCGAGTGGGAAAGCTGCCGTTACCCTCAATATTACTTGCCAACGTGCAATCATTGGACAATAACTTAGACGAGGTACGATCAAAAATATCCTACCAAGGGGACATCCGAAACTGTAACGTCTTATGTTTCAGGGAATCGTGGCTGAATGATGACATGGATATTCAGCTAGCGGGATATACGCTGCACCGGCAAGATGGAACAGCACACTCCGGTAAGACGAGAGGGGGCGGTCTGTGCATATTTGTAAACAGCTGGTGCACAACATCTAAGGAAGTCTCTAGATTTTGCTCGCCTGAAGTAGAGTATCTTATGATAAACTATAGACCACACTATTTTCCAAGAGTGTTTTCATCCATACTTCTCGTGGCTGTTTATTTACCACCACAGACAGATGCTGGCACTAAGACTGCTCTCAGTCAGCTGTATGAGGAAATAAGCAAACAGGAAACTGCTCACCCAGAGGCGGCACTCCTAGTGGTCAGGGATTTTAATGCAGGGAAACTTAAATCAGTTTTACCTCATTTCTATCAACATGTCAAATGTGCAACCAGAGGGAAAAACATTCTAGACCACCTTTACTCCACACACAGAAACGCGTACAAAGCTCTCCCTCGCCCTCCATTTGGTAAATCTGACCACAATTATATCCTCCTGATTCCTGCTTACAAGCAAAAATTAAAGCAGGAGACACCAGTGACTCGGTCTATAAAAAAGTGGTCAGATGAAGCAGATGCCAAACTACAGGACTGTTTTGCTAGCACAGACTGGAACATGTTCCGGGATTTTTCCGATGGCATTGAGGAGTACATCACATCAGTCACTGGCTTTATCAATAAGTTCTTCGAGGATGTCGTCCCCACAGTGACTGTACAGTGGGGCAAAAAAGTATTTAGTCAGCCACCAATTGTGCAAGTTCTCCCACTTAAAAAGATGAGAGGCCTGTAATTTTCATCATAGGTACACTTCAACTATGACAGACAAAATGTGGAAAAAAAATACAGAAAATCATATTGTAGGATTTTTAATTTATTTATTTGCAAATTATGGTGGAAAATAAGTATTTGGTTAATAACAAAAGTTTATCTCAATACTTTGTTATATACCCTTTGTTGGCAATGACAGAGGTCAAACGTTTTCTGTAAGTCTTCACAAGGTTTTCACACACTGTTGCTGGTATTTTGGCCAATTCCTCCATGCAGATCTCCTCTAGAGCAGTGATGTTTTGGGGCTGTTGCTGGGCAACACGGAAATTCACCTCCCTCCAAAGATTTTCTATGGGGTTGAGATCTGGAGACTGGCTAGGCCACTCCAGGACCTTGAAATGCTTCTTACGAAGCCACTCCTTCGTTGCCCGGGCGGTGTGTTTGGGATCATTGTCATGCTGAAAGACCCAGCCACGTTTCATCTTCAATGCCCTTGCTGATGGAAGGAGGTTTTCACTCAAAATCGCACGATACATGGCCCCTTTCATTCTTTCATCAGTCGTCCTGGTCCAAAGCCCCAAAGCATGATGTTTCCACCCCCATGCTTCACAGTAGGTATGGTGCTCTTTGGATGCAACTGAAACATTCTTTGTCCTCCAAACACGACGAGTTGAGTTTTTACCAAAAAGTTATATTTTGGTTTCATCTGACCATATGACATTCTCCCAATCTTCTTCTGGATCATCCAAATGCTCTCTAGCAAACTTCAGACGGGCCTGGACATGTACTGGCTTAAGCAGGGGGACACGTCTGGCACTGCAGGATTTGAGTCCCTGGCGGCGTAGTGTGTTACTGATGGTAGGCTTTGTTACTTTGGTCCCAGCTCTCTGCAGGTCATTCACTAGGTCCCCCCGTGTGGTTCTGGGATTTTTGCTCACCGTTCTTGTGATCATTTTGACCCCACGGGGTGAGATCTTGCGAGGAGCCCCAGATCGAGGGAGATTATCAGTGGTCTTGTATGTCTTCCATTTCCTAATAATTGCTCCCACAGTTGATTTCTTCACACCAAGCTGCTTACCTATTGCAGATTCAGTCTTCCCAGCCTGGAGCAGGTCTACAATTTTGTTTCTGGTGTCCTTTGACAGCTCTTTGGTCTTGGCCATAGTGGAGTTTGGAGTGTGACTGTTTGAGGTTGTGGACAGGTGTCTTTTATACTGATAACAAGTTCAAACAGGTGCCATTAATACAGGTAACGAGTGGAGGACAGAGGAGCCTCTTAAAGAAGAAGTTACAGGTCTGTGAGAGCCAGAAATCTTGCTTGTTTGTAGGTGACCAAATACTTATTTTCCACCATAATTTGCAAATAAATTCATTAAAAATCCTACAATGTGATTTTCTGGATTTTCTTTTCTCATTTTGTCTGTCATAGTTGACGTGTACCTATGATGAAAATTACAGGCCTCTCTCATCTTTTTAAGTGGGAGAACTTGCACAATTGATGGCTGACTAAATACTTATTTGCCCCACTGTATGTACATACCCCAACCAGAAGCCATAGATTACATTCAAACTGAGCTAAAGGGTAGAGCTGCCACTTTCAAGGTGCGGGACTCTAACCCGGAAGCTTAAAAGAAATCCTGTTATGCCCTCTGACAAACCATCAAACAGGCAAAGCGTCGATACAGGGCTAAGATTGAATCGTACTACACCGACTCCGACGCTCGTCCTATATGACAGGGCTTGCAAACTATTACAGACTACAAAGGGAAGCAAAGCCGCAAGCTGCCTAGTGACACGAGCCTACCAGACGAGCTAAATCACTTCTATGCTCGCTTCGAGGCAAGCAACACTGATGCATGCATGAGAGCATCAGCTGTTCCTGACGACTGTGTGATCACGCTCTCCGTAGCCGATGTGAGTAAGACCTTTCAACAGGTCAACATTCACAAGGCCGCGGGGCCAGACGGATTACCAGGACGTGTGCTCCGGGCATGTGCTGACCAACTAGCAGGTGTCTCCACTGACATTTTCAATATGTCCCTGATTGAGTCTGTAATACCAACATGTTTCAAGCAGACCACCATAGTCCCTGTGCCCAAGAGCACTAAGGCAACATGCCTATATGACTACAGACCCATAGCACTCATGTCCATAGCCATGAAGTGCTTTGAAAGGCTGGTAATAGCTCACATTAACACCATTATCCCAGAAACCCTAGACCCACTCCAATTTGCATACCGCACAAACAGATCCACAGATGATGCAATCTCTATTGCACTCCACACTGCCCTTTCCCACCTGGACAAAATTAACACCTACGTGAGAATGCTATTCATTGACTATAGCTCTGCGTTCAACACCATAGTGCCCTCAAAACTCATCACTAAGATAAGGATCCTGGGACTAAACACCTCCCTCTGCAACTGGATCCTGGACTTCCTGACGGGCTGCCCCCAGGTGGTGAGGGTAGGTAGCAACACATCTGCCACGCTGATCCTCAACACTGGAGCCCCTCAAGGGTGCATGTTCAGTCCCCTCCTGTACTCCCTGTTCACCAACGACTGTGTGGCCAGGCACGACTCCAACACCATCATTAAGTTTGCAGACGACACAACAGTGGTAGGCCTGATCACCAACAACAACGAGACGGCCTATAGGGAGGAGGTCAGAGGCCTGGCCAGGTGGTTCCAGAATAACAACCTATCCCTCAACATAATCAAGACTAAGGCGATGATTGTGGACTACAGGAAAAGGAATGGTGAGCACGCCCCTATTCTCATCGACGGGGCTGTAGTGGAGCAGGTTGAGAGCTTCAAGTTCCTTGGTGTCCACATCACCAACAAACTAGAATGGTCCAAACACACCAAGACAGTCGTGAAGAGGGCACGACAAAGCCTATTCCCCTCCAGGAAACTAAAAAGGTTTGGCATGGGTCCTCAGATCCTCAAAAGGTTCTACAGCTGCAACATCGAGAGCATCCTGACTGGTTGCATCACTGCCTGGTATGGCAACTGCTCGGCCTCCGACCGCAAGGCACTACAGAGGGTAGTGCGTACGGCCTGGTACATCACTGGGGCTAAGCTGCTTGCCACCCAGGACCTCTACACCAGGCGGTGTCAAAGGAAGGCCCTAAAAATGATCAAAGACCCCAGCCATCCCAGTCAGACTGTTCTCTCTACTACTGCAAGTCTAGGACCAAAAGGCTTCTCAACAGTTTTTCCCCCCAAGCCATAAGACTCCTGAACAAATAATCAAATGGCTACCCGGACTATTTGCATTGTCCCGCCACCCAACCCCTCTTTACACTGCTGCTACTCTGTTTGTCATATATGCAAAGTCACTTTAACTATACAGTCATGTACATACCACCTTATTAGCCCGACTAACTGGTACCCCCGCACATTGGCTACCCGGACTATCTGCATTGTGTCCCACCACCCACCAACGGCCAACCCCTCTTTTACGCTACTGCTACTGTACAGTACTACATGTACAGTACATACTACCTCTATTAGCCCGACTAACCGGTGACTGTATATAGCCTCGCTACTGTCTTTTTACTGTTGTTTTTATTTCTTTACTTATCTATTGTTCACCTAATACCTATTTCATTAAAAAGGTCTCCCCTGTTGTATTCAGCGTACGTGACAAATAAAATGTGATTTGATCCCCCGCAAAAATGTAATTGGCATAGTACAAAAATCCCCAGAAGAATCAGTCAGTTTAAACTAGAGATATCAGTTTTGCATTGGATGCGTCTCAATCCACCGCATCCGCCTATGTCGCACTTCCGCATCTGCGGTGAGAGGCGACAGAGCTAGAGCAATGTTTGTCAGACCATGAGACATCCTGAAAATGGGTCTTCTCACAAGGTTTTCGAAATCTCATCACAAAAAAACACTTTTGAGCTGATAAGCAACTTTGCCACTACTTTCTATCTACTTTGCAATTACTTAGCATGTTCCTTAACCCTTCCCTTACCCCTAACATCCAAAAGATGACTCTCACGAACACAATGGTGGTCTCCCTTTTGCTCTACTACCCCCACAAGCGTATTGGGACTCGTCTGACGTCGGTACACACGATCTACCAACTTCTGTCGGTTTCGTCCGAACAGTTTAGGCCACTAATAGGACTCCTCTGTGGAAAGGTGAGACTCTCGAACACGTAGAGCCTCGTTGTTTTGCTCCAGGAAGCCCACAGGCCTCACAAGACTCATATGAAGTTCCCCAGTACCAGTTGTAAATGTTAAGTATACTCTGCTAATGCAGAAGGCATTCACACATGATACCTGGCATTTGGAGGGATCTGATGCTACATGGAGAAGGTAAGGTGACTGACTGGTGGTGCTCTCTCGTCCTCTTCCTTACTGCCTCCCAAATGGCACCATTTACCCTACACACTAACTGTACAAAACATTGGGAACAAATTCCTAATATTGAGTTGCCCCTCATTTTGCCCTCAGAACAGCCTCAATTCGTCGGGGCATGGACTTTACAAGGTGTCGAAAGCGTTCGACAGGGATGCTGGCCCATGTTGACTCCAATGCTTCCCATAGTTGTGTCAAGTTGGCTGTATGTCTTTTGGTTGGTGGATCATTCTTGATACACCCGGGAAACTGTTGAGCGTAAAAACCCAGCAGCGTTTCTTGACACACTCAAACCGGTGCGCCTGGCACCAACTACCATAACCCGTTCAAAGGCACTTAAATATTTTTCCTTGCTCATTCACCCTCTGAATGGCACAAATACACAATCCATCTCTTTATTGTCTCAAGGCTTAAAAATCCTTCTTTAACCTGTCTCCTCCCCTTCATCAACACTGATTGAAGTGGATTTAACAAGTGACACCAATAAGGGATCATAGCTTTCACCTGGATTCACCTGGTCAGTCTATTTCATGGAAAGAGCAGGTGTTCCTAATGTTTTCTACACTCAGTGTATAGTGCAGTATACAGGGCAGGGACGTCGCTAGGCTTATTTTAGTGGGGCTTTAGCCCCCCTAAAATATTCATTAGCCCCCCCTAAATAAATAAATATATCAGTCAATATATTTTCTCTGTGATTTCTTTTTTTTCGGTCAACCGTTCCATCGCATCTTAAACTGCTTACCGGGCGGGCACTAGGACCTGGGGGGGGCTGCTGCTGCTCGAGCTAGTGACAGTTAGATCTACTTGTAGCTAACATTTTGGTTAACGTTAGCTCCTGACGTAGCTTGAGACTGCTAGCTAACAAAGAGGGACAACAAACAGATCCAGACAGGGAGGGACAACAAACAGATCCAGAGAGGGAGGGACAACACACAGATCCAGAGAGGGAGGGAGGGACAACAAACAGATCCAGAGAGGGAGGGAGGGACAACAAACAGATCCAGAGAGGGAGGGAGGGACACCAAACAGATCCAGAGAGGGAGGGAGGGACAACAAACAGATCCAGAGAGAGAGGGACAACAAACAGATCCAAAGAGAGGGACAACAAACAGATCCAGAGAGAGAGGGACAACAAACAGATCCAGAGAAAGAGGGACAACAAACAGATCCAGAGAGAGAGAGGGACAACAAACAGATCCAGACAGGGAGGGACAACAAACTGATCCAGAGAGAGAGGAACAACAAACATATCCAGACAGGGAGGGACAACACACAGATCCAGAAAGAGAGGGACAACAAACAGATCCAGAGAGGGAGGGACAACAAACTGATCCAGAGAGGGAGGGACAACAAACAGATCCAGACAAGGAGGGACAACAAACAGATCCAGAGAGGGAGGGACAACAAACAGATCCAGAGAGAGAGGGACAACAAACAGATCCAGAGAGAGAGAGGGACAACAAACAGATCCAGAGAGAGAGGGACAACAAACAGATCCAGAGAGAGAGAGGGACAACAAACAGATCCAGAGAGGGAGGGACAACACACAGATCCAGAGAGAGAGGGACAACACACAGATCCAGAGAGAGAGGGACAACAAACAAATCCAGAGAGAGAGAGGGACAACAAACAAATCCAGAGAGAGAGAGGGACAACAAACAGATCCAGAGAGAGAGGGACAACAAACAGATCCAGAGAGGGAGGGACAACAAACAGATCCAGACAGGGAGGGACAACAAACAGATCCAAAGAGAGAGGGACAACAAACAGATCCAGAGAGAGAGGGACAACAAACAGATCCAGAGAGAGAGGGACAACAAACAGATCCAGAGAGAGAGGGACAACAAACAGATCCAGAGAGAGAGGGACAACAAACAGATCCAGAGAGAGAGGGACAACAACTAGATCCAGAGAGAGAGGGACAACACACAGATCCAGAGAGAGAGGGACAACAAACAGATCCAGACAGGGAGGGACAACAAACAGATCCATAGAGAGAGGGACAACAAACAGATCCAGAGAGAGAGGGACAACAAACAGATCCAGAGAGAGAGGGACAACAAACAGATCCAGACAGGGAGGGACAACAAACAGATCCAGACAGGGAGGGACAACAAACAGATCCTGATAGGGAGGGACAACAAACAGATCCAGAGAGGGAGGGACAACACACAGATCCAGAGAGAGAGGGACAACAAACAGATCCAGACAAGGAGGGACAACAAACAGATCCAGACAGGGAGGGACAACAAACAGATCCAGAGAGGGAGGGACAACAAACAGATCCAGAGAGGGAGGGACAACAAACAGATCCAGACAAGGAGGGACAACAAACAGATCCAGACAGGGAGGGACAACAAACAGATCCAGAGAGGGAGGGACAACAAACAGATCCAGAGAGGGAGGGACAACACACAGATCCAGAGAGAGAGGGACAACAAACAGATCCAGAGAGAGAGGGACAACACACAGATCCAGAGAGAGAGGGACAACAAACAGATCCAGAGAGAGAGGGACAACAAACAGATCCTGACAAGGAGGGACAACAAACAGATCCAGACAGGGAGGGACAACAAACAGATCCAGAGAGGGAGGGACAACAAACAGATCCAGAGAGAGAGGGACAACAAACAGATCCAGAGAGAGAGGGACAACAAACAGATCCAGAGAGAGAGGGACAACAAACAGATCCAGAGAGAGAGGGACAACAAACAGATCCAGAGAGAGAGGGACAACAAACAGATCCAGAGAGAGAGAGACAACAAACAGATCCAGAGAGAGAGGGACAACACACAGATCCAGAGAGAGAGGGACAACAAACAGATCCAGAGAGAGAGGGACAACAAACAGATCCAGACAAGGAGGGACAACAAACAGATCCAGAGAGGGAGGGACAACACACAAATCCAGAGAGAGAGGGACAACAAACAGATCCAGAGAGAGAGGGACAACACACAGATCCAGAGAGAGAGGGACAACAAACAGATCCAGAGAGAGAGGGACAACAAACAGATCCAGAGAGAGAGGGACAACAAACAGATCCAGAGAGAGAGAGACAACAAACAAATCCAGAGAGAGAGAGGGACAACAAACAGATCCAGAGAGGGAGGGACAACAACCAGATCCAGAGAGAGAGAGACAACAAACAGATCCAGAGAGAGAGGGACAACAACCAGATCCAGAGAGAGAGAGACAACAAACAGATCCAGAGAGAGAGGGACAACAACCAGGTCCAGAGAGGGAAAGTAGTCAAGTCGCTGCAGCAACTCCTGATTTAGGTGACAAAGACACTGGGCCCCGACAAGTGAAGCTGAATAGCTACCCACACTAAAGTTTTGGTACACAGAAAAGGGCATTTCAGCAATGCTGGTTTGAGAAATACAATTGGGTAGAGTACTCTGTCCACAAAAATGCAGCTTTTTGCTTTCCATGCAGAGTTTTTGGCAAAAACATTCAATTGGATTATTTTGTCAGTGATGGCTGCAAAAATTGGGAAAAAGCTTTGTTTATCTTTGGTAAACATGAAATGGCATGAACACACAGAGCCAGTGTTGTGGCATGGCAAAGCTACCAGGCAACTGGCAGTAATGGGAACATTGCTCAGATTTTAACATCTGCCCATGCTAGTGATATTGCGGAGAGAAGGAAGTATCTGAGGAGAAATGTTCGGAAGACAGGGACTCTCTTTCCGTGCCAATGATGCATCTAGTGAAAGCACAAATAGAGGGAACTTTCCTGAATGCATGGAGCTTTCGAAGGAGTTTGACCCTTTCCTGCAAAAGGTACAATACTCCATCAAATGCAACGTATCTCTCTCCAGAATCTCAGAATGACATGATCGAATGCTGTGCTCAAGAGATTATGGACGCCGTGGTCTCTGAGATGTCAACGTCTGGAATGTATGCCATTCTGGCGGATGAGGCCAGGGATGGGCAGTCTGAACAGTTGGCTCTGTGTGTTAGGTATGTGACAGAGGGTGACAGTTAAGAAGCGTTTACTAGCACGAGCAGAAATCAAGTCATTTGATGACCAATCGATAGCAAATGAGTTGCAACAGCAGCTCCAAATGAGAGGGGTAGCAGGTCTAAAGTGGGTTGCACAGACCTATGATGGTGCTGCTGTAAAGGCTGGCCCCAAAGGAGGTGTGCAAGCACATTTCAGAGTGCTGCATCCGGTGGCTAATTATGGACATTGCTACGCTCATGAGCTTAATTTGGTGTTGTGTCATACTTGCAGGGCTATTCCGGTGGCTTGCTGAGTTTTTCAGTTTCTTGGAGAATGTCTATTCGTTTATCAGTACATCCCTAGTTAACCACCACAAGTTCAAAGAAGCTCAGTCCAAACTTAGAATAGCATCAGCTGAACTTGTACAGCTCTCAAACACTCGCTGGGCATTCCAGCTGCGGTCCATAAATGCAGTCCTGGACACTTTAACTGCTATTTTTGATTGTCTATCTGCCATTGGATCCCCCATGGCTGTTTGTCTAAGAGCCACACAGATGCATTTGCCACAGAACTTTATGACAGAACCAAAGCACTCTGTGAAATTCACACTATTCCAGAGGCAGATGCAGCAAGAAAGCGCAAACAAAGGAAAAACGGGAGATTTTGTGGTGGAGACCTCCTTGGGTTTAGGCACAGAATTGTCATGTTCCCAACCAATGAAAACAGAGTTGTTGCTCCCCTGGTTGGACAGGATGGTTTGTGAGCTTGACCAGCGATTCTCGACTGTAGATGCAGGTCTGCTCAAAGGCGTACAGGCATGCAGCCCCAACTCAAACTTCCTAGACATGCTTATTAACTGAGTTTGCCAAGCACTACGGTATTGATATTAAAACAGAAGAGATGTTGGCGGCCAGAAACTTTCTTGCCCGGAAAAGAGAGGCTGGACGTCCTCCCAAAGATATGCTTGCTGTGCATAACCTCCTGGATGATGATGTGTTTCCTTCTCTGAAGGAAATCATTCAGGTTGCCTTCACAATTCCTGTGAGCAGCTGCTCCTGTGAAAGGTCCTTTTGTGCACTGCGCCGGCTGCACTCCCGGTTGCGTAAGAAAATGGGTAAGAAAAGACTTGCAAGTCTTGCAGCCATGTCCATTAAGGGTGAAGTGCTTGGGGAAATAAGCCACAATAGTGATATTGACCACTTTGCCACCTTTAAAAATAGGAGGTACACTTTGATGCGTCCAATCAGGAAATAAGCATCAAAAGAGAGAAGCAGGAGAAGCAGTTCTGTAATATAGGTTGTAATATTTGTTTAGGATCTTACTTTTTTATCAGATTTTATTCCTAATTTTTCAGCTTAAAAAAAAAATATATTTAGCTCATTAGATGCATTTAGTTTTGCCCCATTGTGGATGATATTGTTTAAGATGTTCCATGTTTCTGAATTATTGGGTTAATTATGAGCAACAATTAACAAAACGGTGAAATTTAAATAAAGATTTTTTCTACTGGTATAATATGACCTGCATGTCTTTACATTTTTCTCTCTCTCTCAAAATAACATCCAAAAAGTATTTTTTTGTGGCTTTTGTTGGTGTTGGATGGATGGGGACAAAGTGGACTTTAATTTCTTTATTTGGATAGAATTGAAGTAAGTCATATTAGATCAGTGTCTAACACAAACTATGAGACAGGTATACTTTTAGCCAACCTTGACCAAAAATCAGCTTATTTTGATAGATTTTACACCCGTTGTTACACTAAAAATACATGACGAAAAGACGTTCTGGGGGCTTTAAAACAAATCCTGGGGGAGTATGCCCAGACCCCCCTAAAAGAGGCTTAGCCCCGCTATCCATGAATCTCTAGTGACGTCCCTGATACATGGAATTGGGTGCCATTTGGGATGCCGTCCCGATCGTCTCTCGACGATGAGAAACTAGTCACATTTTCTGCTCTTTCAGCTTCATATACTTCATAATCCAGCCTCAATGATGTGTCCAAATACATCACAATAGCAACTGTAGTCTCCCCGGGGGATTAAATACAAATGAAGTCCATTCTTGATCTATTTCACAAACACAAATACATTCAGTCCATTATTCAGTCACACACAACACTCTGTCATTAACATTGATTTGGTGGTTTGAGGGGACATTGTGGGGGAAGTTAGTTTCTATTGATTTAAATTCCATTTAATACCTTCTGACTGCTTGCTTGGCAGCCACTCTCGGGCCCCAGCCTATGTCTGTTATCACGGTGTGCTTTGGATTGGACGGCGTCCTTATCGGTTGGCAGCAGGCAGGAAGAGACCCCGGACACAGCCAAATATCCACAGCCCTGGCAGCGGGCAACGCAGTACTGAAACAACAACCCGCACATCAAACATGATTAGTCAACCCCACTTTTCTTAAAGGTGCAATCTGCAGATCAAACATGATTAGTCAACCCCACTTTTCTTAAAGGTGCAATCTGCAGATCAAACATGATTAGTCAACCCCACTTTTCTTAAAGGTGCAATCTGCAGATCAAACATGATTAGTCAACCCCACTTTTCTTAAAGGTGCAATCTGCAGTTCAAACGGTGACAAAGCAGGTGCCTCGACACTGTTTTGGTAAATAGCTGGGGCCGGAGAAATGTTACCACTCTCAAATTCATAGGTGGAGCTCTTAGATGCAAGGACTGAAACGAAATGCCAGTTCGACCCATGTTTTGCTACGCTGTTTGTTTACAATGACATTGTTATTGGAGTGAAGCAAGCTACATGGAGAATGTAAGGTAGTTAACTGACTGGTAATGCTCTCTCCTCTTCCTTACTGCCTCCAAAATGGCTTAATTTTCCCTATACACTGAGTGTAGAAAACATTAGGAACAAATTCCTAATATTGATGAGAGACAACAGTTGAAATAAGCTCTTGAGGCATGTATAAGTTATAGTATTCAAGAATCAATGGCTGTGTGTATGTGTGCAGTGTGTTCTAATACAGCTCCCATATCAACGGTGTCATAACTCTTCTGAGAATGTTGAATAATCTCAGTTTACTAGAGAGAATATATGGGAGCACAGGTGGGGTACCTGAAATCGGTAAAGCTGTTGGTCAAAATACAAGCTTTTGGAAGACGAGTTATAATACCAAACAAATGGAGTTTCATTGTTATGTAGGGGAAATGATTTCAGATGTCAGTAGCCTATGTCCTTTCCGTGTGTAAATGCATTGCGCTCCGTGGCTGCCGCTTGCACTATCATTATTCGTCGTAATTGGCAGGATCACACACTTGGATGAAGCCATCCATAGGCGGCCTCACCTTGCGCGTCGTGTCCCTGCCAATTTCCGATTGCTACGGCGGTGTTGCTTAGTTTTCTGGTTGCGTGGAAACTAAAAGGCTGCATTGAGCGAGCACCCAAGTTAAGGTACGTTACTGTGTGCTGTGCGCACCGTTGTCAGTGTGGCTCTTCGCACAAGTTGGCCGAATTTGCAACAGAGGACCTCATTGATGCGATCGAAAATATCGTCGGATTGCAGTTCGGAGTGGAATGAATTCTGATATATTTTGACCATTTGAAACTGTCTTGAAACTAAAGTGATTATGTTGTGTGCCACCCGCCATGCGAAGGAGAGGAAGAACGCTAAAGACGTAAGTGATGCTTGTGCGTGTTCTTATTCAAAATGCATGCATTTTACTGTGACATCAATATACAGATATTAACATCTACTTTTAAATACAGCATGCAGTGTCTTGTAGGCTATTTATTTGAGCTACACTTAGCCTATAAACGGGAAATAAATAACTGCGGCGTAATTAATGCATTCAGGCTCAGAAAAGTATTGTTTAAGAATCAACCAAACAGTATTAGCTTATCAAAAAGCTATAAATTCCTCAAGAGGCATTGGTGACACGCTTTTTGCTTACAATGACATTTCTGAATATTAAAGCAGAGAAAAGGAGTAGGACAACTATTTGTGAGTGTGTAAATAACAGCAAAGAATAGCTTAATAATATCCTAAGTGGTAATCATGTCATTATTTATGATGAAGTCATTTTATGTATGAATGTATTGTATGTCTGAATACCCTTCAAAGTGAACAATTTAATAAAAAACGTGATCAATCCTTAAATAATTCCTTCATTGCTTTCATTTGAATTGATAAAAAATTTCAAAGGCAGGGGTAAACGTTCAAAAATGTAAATTAATTCCTGCAGCTGTGCATTATTATATGGACTAATAAATCAAAATTATGTTCTGCTTAATCTGTGATTAAATTTTTACAATTACTTATATGTATGGTACCCATTGATTCTTGAAGAATATAACTTATACATGCCTCAAGCTTACCCCATCACAACCCAAAATATAAGCTTGTTTTACTCCATTGTTTGTAAACAATGTAATAAAAAAAACACTAACTTTATAGCCCTATACTTTGATATATAATAGCAAGTATGGTCAGTCCTTGTATCCATAGGTATGTCTATGAATTTGTGAGTGGTTACATTTCTCCAGCCTTATCCCTTAGCTGTTTACTTAAACAGTAGCGTGGTGACTCTTTATCATAGTTTGAACTGCATATTGCCCCTTTAATGAAAACGTGTCTTCCTGTTTCTCTACCAGAATATATTATTCTGTAAATAAATGCACGAGGGCTTCCAATGGAAATCAGGCAGGCATTCAACAACCATCTGAGGCCCTAATCAGACACAAATGTTTTCGTAATTTGGGTGGATAGGGACCCGAAGAGTGGTGTTTGGAGAGCATGGTAATAAGGTTAGACTCATATCTAAGTGTCTGCATCTCAAAATAACATATTGATATCTCTCTCTCTCTCTCTCTCTCTCTCTCTCTCTCTCGGCCTATCATTGGTTGTCTGGGCAGAAAGATAATACAATTAACAATCACCCCAAATCATACATGAACACCTTTGACAACCCTTTGCGTTGAGGACTTCGTAGTTTAATTCCTCAAGGATTATTATGTTGATTAATAATGAAAAGGGAACCTATATCTCATTCGGCTCAAGCTGTTGTTTGGCTGAGTGATGGAGCAAATTTAGGACCTGTTTAAATGATTGCTCTTGCGCACTTGGCGCCTGAGATGTGTTATTGTACTATTGACTGCAGTCAATTTATGAACTGACAAAACTGACCTGTGGGCTCTTGTCTTGAGAGTCTTGTCAAATGAAATGATGAATCAACGATGTTTCCACGTCATTTCAACTCAAAAAACATTCGATGTGATGACGTTGAATTACATTTCCGTAACTTAGCAGACGCTCGTATCTAAAGCGAATTACAAGAACAGCCAGGGTTAAGTGCCTTGCTCGAGGGCACACTGACAGATTGTCCACCTTTTTTCCTCACCCAACTTTGAACCTAAATCCAATGGCATGGCGACAATTTCTGCTGATTTAACGTTGAAGTCACCTTAGTTGACAATTCAACCATATGTAAATCGAAACTAGACGTTGAAATGACGTCCGTGCCCAGTGGGTTGTGGACAGAATGAACTGAACCTGACTTATTGACCTATTGATTTAAAGTCCCAGTGGAGTCAAGAACGGATTTACCTGTGTTTATAGATCTATTTCCACACTGAGGTTGAAAGTGAAAATGATGATAAGTGTAACAGTCCTGACCTATTTATGTTAGTTTTTATGTGTTTTTGGTCAGGGCATGTGTTTTGGGTGGGCAGTCTATGTTATCTGTTTCTATGTTGGTTTCGGTTTGCCTGGTATGGCTCTTGATTAGAGGCAGGTGGTTTGCATTTTCCTCTAATCAAGAGTCATATTTAGGTAGGGCATTCTCACTGTTTGTTTGTGGGTGATTGTCTCCTGTGATGTTTCGTGTTGTTCGATATATATTCACAAACGGGACTGTTTGGCTGTTCGTATGTTTCGATGTCCGTTCCTGTTCGTGAGTTTACGTTTGTCTATGTAAGTTTATGTTCAGGTTGCGTCGACGTCGTTTTGTTATTTTGTAAGTGTTGAAAGTGTTTTGTTTTGTTTAGTCTACGTCGTATTTGTAATAAAAATGGCTTATTTCCCTGACTCCGCATTTTGGTCCGAAGATCCTTCTCTCCTCACCTCATCCGAGGATGAGGAGAGCGACAGCTATTACAGAATCACCCACCAACAAAATGTGACCAAGCGGTATGGGAAAAATAAACGGAGTAAGGGACAGAAGAAGGAGCAATGGACATGGGACGATGTTCTGGATGGAAAGGGTGTCTACACATGGGAGGAGATCCTAGCGGGTAGAGATCGCCTCCCATGGGAACAGCTGGAGGCACTGAGGAGAGCGGAGGCTACCGGAGAGAGGAACCGGAGCTATGAGGGAACGCGTCTGGCACGGAGGCCGAAAAAGCCCGTGAGTAACTCCCAAAAATTTCTTGGGGGGGGGCTAAAGGGTAGTGGGCCAAGGGCAGGTAGGAGACCTGCGCCCACTTCCCAGGCTTACCGTGGAGAGCGGGAGTACGGGCAGACACCGTGTTACGCAGTAGAGCGCACGGTGTCTCCTGTACGAGTGCATAGCCCGGTGCGGGTTATTCCACCTCCCCGCACTGGGAGGGCTAGATTGGGTATTGAGCCAGGTGTCATGAGGCCGGCTCAACGCGTCTGGTCTCCAGTGCGTCTCCTCGGGCCGGCATACATGGCACCTGCCTTACGCATGGTTTCCCCGGTTCGCCTACATAGCCCGGTGCGGGTTATTCCACCTCCCCGCACTGGTCGGGCAACCGGGAGCATTCAACCAGGTAAGGTCGGGCAGGCTCAATGCTCAAGAGAGCCAGTACGCCTCCACGGTCCGGTATTTCCGGCACCACCTCCCCGCCCCAGCCTAGTACCTACAGTGTCTACACTACGCACTAGGCTACCAGTGCGTATCCTGAGCCCTGTTCCTCCTCCACGCACTCTCCCTGTAGTGCGTGTATCTAGCCCGGTGCCTCCAGTTCCGGCCCCACGCACTAAGCTACCAGTGCGTCTCCAGAGCCCTGTACACACTGTATATTCTCCCCCTACTAATCCTGATGTGCTTGTCCTCAGCCCGGCGTCACCAGTGCCGGTACCACGCATCAGGGATAGAGTAGGCTCTGAGAATACAGTGTGCCCTGTCCCTGCTCCCCGCACTAGTAGGAAGGTGCTTGTCATTAGCACGGTGCCTCCAGTTCCGGCACCACGCACCAGGTCTACAGTGCGCCATATCCGGCCAGAGCCATCCGTCTCCCCAGCGCCATCTGAGCCATCCGTCTCCCCAGCGCCATCTGAGCCATCCGTCTCCCCAGCGCCATCTGAGCCATCCGTCTCTCCAGCGCCATCTGAGCCATCCGTCTCCCCAGCGCCATCTGAGCCATCCGTCTGCCAGGAGCCTGCAAAGCCGCCCGTCTGCCATGAGCCTGCAAAGCCGCCCGTCTGCCATGAGCCTACAGAGCCATCTGCCAGACAGGAGCCGCTAGAGCTGTCAGCCAGACAGGAGCCGCTAGAGCCGCCCGCCAGACAGGATCTGCCAGAGCCGCCAACCAGACAGGATCTGCCAGAGCCGCCAACCAGACAGGATCTGCCAGAGCCGCCAACCAGACAGGATCTGCCAGAGCCGCCAACCAGACAGGATCTGCCAGAGCCGCCAGCGAGCCATGAGCAGCCAGAGCCGTCAGAGAGCCATGAGCAGCCAGAGCCGTCAAAGAGCCATGAGCAGCCAGAGCCGCCAGTGAGCCATGAGCAGCCAGAGCCGTCAGAGAGCCATGAGCAGCCAGAGCCGTCAGAGCGCCATGAGCAGCCAGAGCCGTCAGAGCGCCATGAGCGTCGAGAGCCGTCAGAGCGCCATGAGCGTCGTGAGCCGTCAGCCTGCCATGAGCGTCGAGAGCCGTCAGCCTGCCATGAGCGTCGAGAGCCGTCAGCCTGCCATGAGCGTCGAGAGCCGTCAGCCAGCCATGAGCATCGAGAGTCGTCAGTCAGCCATGAGCTGCCCTTCAGCCTGAAAAGGCTGGATACCCAGAACTGCCCATCAGTCCAGAGCTGTCTCTCTGTCCGGAGCTGCCTTTCAGTCCGGAGTTGCCCCTCTATCCTAATCTCCCTCTCTATCTTCATCTATCTCTATAGTCTTATCTATCCCTCTATCTTGATTTATCTCTCTGTCCCGGTGTTATCCTTATTAAATATATTATTAAGAGAATTGTGTGGGGGAAAAAAGAGGGTGGACATTCTTTGTGGGAGGAAGTTAGGATGGATTATGGTGGGGTGGGAACCGCGCCCGGAGCCTGAGCCACCACCGTGGTCAACTGCCCACCCGGACCCTCCCCTGGACTTTGTGCTGGTGCGCCCGGCGTTCGCACCTTGGGGGGGGGGTACTGTAACAGTCCTGACCTATTTATGTTAGTTTTTATGTGTTTTTGGTCAGGGCATGTGTTTTGGGTGGGCAGTCTATGTTATCTGTTTCTATGTTGGTTTCGGTTTGCCTGGTATGGCTCTTGATTAGAGGCAGGTGGTTTGCATTTTCCTCTAATCAAGAGTCATATTTAGGTAGGGCATTCTCACTGTTTGTTTGTGGGTGATTGTCTCCTGTGATGTTTCGTGTTGTTCGATATATATTCACAAACGGGACTGTTTGGCTGTTCGTATGTTTCGATGTCCGTTCCTGTTCGTGAGTTTACGTTTGTCTATGTAAGTTTATGTTCAGGTTGCGTCAACGTCGTTTTGTTATTTTGTAAGTGTTGAAAGTGTTTTGTTTTGTTTAGTCTACGTCGTATTTGTAATAAAAATGGCTTATTTCCCTGACTCCGCATTTTGGTCCGAAGATCCTTCTCTCCTCACCTCATCCGAGGATGAGGAGAGCGACAGCTATTACAATAAGGCCCTTTTAGTGTAAGAGCTGTTTGAAAAAATTGTTTTGATGGGAGGGAATTTTGACCATCCATGGTGACATCACCATGTGTTAAATTAGTTAACAGACCAATAAGAAATAGTTCTAAAACTCACTGCCAATTATTTGATATTGAGATAAACGGATTGGACCTTTAATCAGGTTCTTGTTGCTCTCTTTCTCTCCTCCTGTTGTCCCATAGCTTTATCCCGTACTCACTCTTATCTCCCCCATCACCATATCCATCCCTCTGTCATCCATCCTCCACCTTTCACTGACAGCTATCCTCCTCAGCCCATGACACGCAAATATTTCCCTCTTTCCGCTATACATTTCATTCATCTCTCTTCAGTGCTCCTTCCTCTGTGTTCTTCTCCGTTGTCGTTGTAATGTTACCTCCTCTCCTCCGATCTCTCCCTCTCTCTATGTCATTCTCTCTCTTTGGACTCTCACAACTCTGTCCTCATGTGTCCAATTTCCTTGGGGCTCCATACCTCCGCCGCCCTCCCTCCCCCAGTCAGTGAAATGTCAGGGCGACATGGAGCATGATGGGAAAACGACCACTTGTCTTACACAGGAACAGCGTGTTACAACCCCATTCAATTTAGGCAGCCTTTTCATATCCTTGGTCATTTGGTGTTATCTGTAGTCAGTGCTGTTCCACTATATCATACCCTTTCAATAAGTGCAGACTGCAGACTAAAATACGTTGGGCTTCTTTGTTTAGCACTAAGGAAGATTTGGGGATAATCATGTGAGTGGGTCTTTGTGAGGAGGAAGTACAGGGCAGGGCTGATAGGGCCTTGATCTACTCTGGGTGCTTTGGGTATATCTCTCTTTCTCCCCAGACTCATTACAAGGGCTATTGCCCTGGCATTCCTTCAACTGGTCTGGTCTATTGCGATGAGTCTTATTAGGATGCGTCCCTCAGGCGGCTCCCTCCGTCATGTGATACTAAGAGGTACTTAGAGATCGATTTCATTTTTTTAATCTGGGTAAGTGGATCTTGCCCGGGTCTCCGGCCATTTTGAAGAACCGGCCAAAGTCAGAGAGTTTAAGTTCTATTGTTTTTCCAGGAGAGGATGTGGCTGCTAGCGCCACATGCTAAGGCTGTTTTGATGGCCTTTGATGCTGTTTTAGCATTACGCTTTACAATGATGTTGGATGGCCAACATACAATGACGTTCCATTGACATTACGTTCGTTTTTCCCTAAGAGGATTAGTAATTTGATAGCAGATGGTTGGTGTTCAGGAATTAATGAAGTGTGTTAAGGTGGGAGGACAGAATATTTTTAGAGGCTTACATGCAAAATAAAAAGTGTAAATTACAGGACACACAAACAAGTTGTCACCTCAGTGTTACTTGCACTTCAGACAAAATGACCCTGGTTCCGAGCGCATAAGCAGTTGATTGATTCGCCTCATGAACACAGTGGGGGTACTGAATGATCAAATGGCCAAACGGCTCTGACAATGTTACTAAATACGCTAAACAATTTCGTCATCGCACAAAGAACATACAAAGCTCAAAGAGAATGATAGATTCTGGAGTCCTTGTTGGTAGAATGTTAGAGGTATAGTACAAACGGCATTCCCATTGTGTATAATATAATGTGGAGGGTATTTTTGTGAAATATGTCTAAGGACCAAGACATTTTGTTCATCTCCCTGTCACTGTGGTGCAGACATGGATTATGTTAATGGTATCAGCAGCTCTGCACTGAAATAGGCCAGCACTGCAGGGATGTCAATTATCATAGACTCACGGTGACACCAAAGCTCTCTTTGCTTGATGCTTGTTTTTGCCAGTGTGATTTTTGATTTTGATCCTCGTCCTTTCCCTAAAGCTAGAAGTATAAACACGGTCTAGTCAACCAACTGTGCTGAAACAAGACTGCGAGATCCCCTCTGCCTCTTCACCACGGGGCTAGTTATCCTGCATCTGTGTATGAAATAACTTTCTTGAGCACATCTACTTTTAACATTTTTACATTGACATTTGCGTCATTTAGCAGATTCTCTTATCCAAACTGACATAAAGGTGCAATAAGGGTTCCTTGCTCAAGGGCACGTCAACAGATTTTTCACCTAGTCAGCTCGGGATTCGAACCAGCAACCTTTCGGTTACTGGCCAAACACTATTTATCATAGATTTTTTTGCATGGTTGGTGATGAATTGCAGCTACTCGAGGGTGTTCATTTGTACCTCTCCTGTCAGTAGGTTGTGTTGTCTCCCTCCACCAATCCTTCTTCCTGTTTCTCTATAGGCTTGACAGCTATTGGGGAGGTTGACACTGGCTTCGCCCCTTCTCCCAGCTTGGTCTTCTCTGGAACATGCCCATATCGCACCATGCCCCTTCTGGAGAGTGGCTGGCTACTGCGCCACTCGGTGGTCATGTGTCTGCTGCTGCACAGCCTGGTGCTGATGACCTTCTGCTTCCACCACGCCGCCACCAGCTGCTCCCAGGGCTGCTACTGCTCTGAGAGCGACGGCCGTGGCAAGACGGTGCGCTGCAGCAACCTGCGTCTCACGGAGATCCCCCAGGACCTGCCCAATGACACGCAACGCATCTACCTGGACTTCAACCTGCTCACTGTGGTCCCCAGCAACGCCTTCTGGGACCTGCCCATGCTCAGCGAGCTGGACCTTTCAAACAATGAGCTGGCCCAGCTGGAGCCAGGGGCCTTCAGGGGCCTGGGGCCCTCGCTCACCTTTCTGGACCTGTCCTCCAACAAGCTGGTCAACTTTAACCCCGAAGCCTTCGAGGGGCTGCGAGCGCGCACCAACCTGACCAACAACCCGTGGCACTGCGACTGCAACCTGCAGCTGGCCATGCCCCTCATCGACCTGGAGCCCCTGTCGCTGACAGGCATCGTGTGCGAGACGTCAGAGCCGCCCGACGTGGGGGCAGAGGGCGTGCCCTTCCTGCTGGCCCAGGACCTGGACCTGTGCGTGGTGATGAAGAAGACCACGGACGTGGCCATGCTGGTCACAATGTTCGGATGGTTCACCATGGTCATCTCCTACCTGGTCTACTACGTCCGGAACAACACAGAGGACGCCCGCCGCCACCTGGAGTACCTCAAGTCTCTGCCCACCAAGCAGGAACAGTCCGAGGCCTCTTCTACCATCAGCACTGTCGTATAGCCCAGGGCCAGGAGAACCCCGAGGGGCGCTAAGGCTGGAGGGATAAGCCTGGAGTGCTAAGACAGGTGGTTACAGGGCCGTATGTGGAGGCGAAAGCAACCGCACACCTGTTTAGGCGAGGTGCTGGCTAGCAGAGTAGAACACTTCAAAAAGAAAGGAGAGCCGCACACTCGTATAGAGCCGTGAACTAGCTCTAGGGCCGTAACCTAGCTGCACCCACAAGCCCAGGCCATTCAGTGCAAGCCAAGGACAGTTCTGCCTGGCTGTTACGTGGGTGCCACAGCGGCTACAGGATTTGTGCCCATGTATGCAGGAAGCCTGTCCAGACCTGGGCACCATCCAGTACGTAATCCAGATGAATAATTCAACCAGAAGTGGCCCGTGAAGAGTTTCTGTTGGCTGAGTGGAGAGTCTGTCTGGGATTGAAAATGGATTAAATGGGATTCATCCAGTGGTGCATGCACCTTGATGCGCTCTCATCAAAAGGGGGCCACTCAAGGGGCCTGTGATGGGTCCTTTGGACACGTCAAACAGCAATAACAACAGTATAGCAACAAGCAGCAACACAAACTCTATTAACAACTGTCACTCATATCCTTCCATGTAGTATTATTGTTTTACGTCCAACATCCACGCAGTGTACAGAGTCTATAAACAGGGAAATGTGGTTATTTTCAATTAAATCATGTATTTCATGGGTTTCATTTTTTTAAATTATTGTTGGTTCGAAATTTGATTTGTCTATTTCTACCTCAAGAAATTCAGCAAATGTATGTGCATGTGTGAACTAGACCATCAATTGAATCTGCCTATACTGTATTCAGGCCACTGTACTAGAATCTGCCTATACTGTATTCAGGCCACTGTACTAGAATCTGCCTATACTGTATTCAGGCCACCGTACTAGAATGTGATGCACATTAAGAATTAATCAATGAAACACTCATACAGGTAAAGGCTTAGAGATCTGATTGATGTACTGTACTGTGCATTATTTTACACACATGCATGATCGCTCGCACACACACACGCACGCACACACGCACGCACACACACACATTAAACAGTACACCTACAAGCTGCATTTCTGTTATGTACTTTACAGTGGAAGGTCTGTACAGGAAACCCCTCCTAGCTGTACTGTAAGATCCTTTATTATTCTCACCAAGACAAAGAAACCGCCATCTCTACGTACTACGACACAATGATCCTTCATGCATAAATAATCCCTGCTGTGTTCCTACTGTGTTCCTTTCAGTTCGCTTCTGTTTCCTCTTGTTCCTCGCGATGCTTCAAAAACTGTGGTGCGAGTCCGCCGGGACTAAAATTGTCCGAAAGAGCTCATACTCACACTCATTGGATAGAATATTTGAAAACAAAGGCTTAAAAAAATTTTTAATAAGTAAATGTTTCGATTTTTTTAATATTCAGCAGAACATGGTGGGTTCCAAGAAACAGAAACAGAAAGAGATGAGATATGAGATTGTACTTTATTCATCCCCAAAGGAATGAAATTAGCTTGTCATACCCTGGTGGGAAAAAAGCTGCTGGGACACTCAGGTAGTCCTCGTGAGAAAGTTTGTGAACCTCTGAGGTAGTGGTAGTCCATCCCTCTGTGGTGAGGGAAACACCATGACTGACTTATCATTACCTAGGGGTGAAGGGCGCAGTCAGTCTGCCGGTAGCTGAAAATACACAAACTTCACACTACTGGCAGCCATGACATTAGTGGTCACATGATCAGGAAAACATCCCAGACATATAACAAATAAAAGGAGAAAAGGGAATAGGAAGATTTAGACTATTGGGACGCCTCCTGCCCTCGTCTTCCCCCTAGTGTCTCTGAGAGGTGACCTGGGGTCATGGTGGGAGCCAAGCTGTCTGCCGAGGCCATTCCCCTGGGTTTTCTCAAGCTGCATTGCAGGGTTCCATGTCCTGCCGGTCCATTTGCTGCCCCGGTAGATATGAATTGCCTAATAAGACAGACTCGAGCATGCATGTCCATTTCCCCTCAGTGTATTCTGATAGGAGAGGAAAGAGAAGAGAGGTAAATAGGGAAAGGGGAGTGAAGTAGAGTGAAATAAAACAAAATGAACAAGACAGCAGTGGGCTCCCGAGTGGCGCAGTGGTCTAAGACACTGCATCTCAGTGCTAGAGGTGTCACTACAGACCCTGGTTCGATCCCGGGTTGTATCACAACCAGCCGCGATCGGGAGTAGTATAGGGCAGCGCACAATTGGCTCAGCGCCGTCCGGGTTAGGGGAGGGTTTGGCTGGGGTAGGCCATCATTGTAAATAAGACTTAACTGACTTGCCTAGCTAATTAAAGGTACATTAAAAAAATACACCAAGAGAGAAAACTCCTTATTCATTCTTGTTCCGAGGGCAGCTCTGCCTCCAGAGCAGATTGAATGTGATTGGTTGAATGAAAGCTCAACAACCAGCACACTGAGATTGAAATTAACAATTTGCCACACACAAGGACGCTAGTTAAAAGCCCACCCCAACCCCTAACCCTAAACTTAACCAAATGAAGTTACCTGCCCTCGAGGCAGATGGAATAAGGAAAACTCCAATCTGCATTTAATAACTTTATGATTACTATGCAGGTTACAAAGGACACAAAATAATGTACATACGTTAATCTCTTATTAGAACAAGTAAAGGAACACATGTAAAATGCTGCATTTGTGTCTATTCTACATGAATTGGTGAGATTCAACACAGGACACGATGATGAATAATGAAATTGGCTGTTAGAGCAGTATACCCTACAACTGGGTTTGTCAACAAGGGTATCCCTGCATCAAAAATACAGAATGCCTCCAGAGCAGAGCACGCCGATAAACTATGTATGATGGCCATAAAAAGACTTGAGAGAAAGTCTGGGAAGGAATCCATCAACTTGGGTGACCCAGTTCTGGTGGTGAGGAGGGAAAAGCGTGACCACCGGGCCCTCTCCGTGTTGCCTGGCCAGGAGATGACCTGCCTGGGTAGAGCTCGCTCCGAGTGACCTTCAGCTGCCCAGCAGAGCGGGCATCCATTGTCACATCCTTCTAACTCTTCCCTAGTCCCTAAGGCAACACCTTAGCTTTAAGGGTCCTCTCTCTCCGGTAGCTTGTTCATCCATTTCGCATCCTCTTACTATAGAGGATCGTCTCAAGGACACTCTTAAGACATTCTTTAATAAGTGCCTTTGTCATTTGTTTGTTGTGATGCGAGCACATGTAGTATATTCTCTTAGGCATCAGCGTTTCTCCGCATCACTGCTCCTCCTGGCTGCTTTACAGGGCAGTATTATTGATCCTAACAGAGGTTACCTCAAGGAAGCCCAAATACAGCAGGAGGTTCAACAGCACTGAAATATAAATGGTGAGCCTCCCTCGCTGACATTTCCTACCACACACACAGCTGGGTGGCCTGTCATGCTTGTATGCTTGTGTGTGTGTGGGGGGGGGGGGGGTAGAGGAGAAAGAAATTTTGTGTGTGTTTGTGTGTGTGACACAAATGAGTGCGTGACACAAATGAGTTCTGTGTTGTGTATTTGTGTATCTGCATGTATTTCTTTGTGAGTATGTGGGGCGGCACACGTGTAATGTAACACCCCCTGTTCCCTAGCTGTCGCTGTGGTTAATTTAAATGTACATTTCAGGCCAGCTCAGCTCACCTTGCCCGCCCGCTACCCCCAGACACGTCACACTGGTGTGAGCATTACAACTGCTGGGTAATGGGACACAAAGTGGGGGATAGGGTGACACATCCAATCCCACAGAGCGCAGCTCCACAGCCCCACTTGGAATTGGGTTGCAGATTAAAATGTGTCCGGCGGGGGCCTGGTAGCACGGGGGCTCACAGTGAGGGCTTGGATGGACAGATTGTTTCCTCTTCCGGCCTGAAGTGAAGAATATTGATGAACAGTGAGTGAGGATGTGCCTGGGTACAAATCAATAGTGTCAAGTTCATTCCTGTCCTTGTCTGCTTTCCTTCGCCTACAGCACCAGTCAAAAGTTTGGACACACCTAATCCTTAAAAGGTTTCACCTTTTATTTTTTACTATTTTCTACATTGTGTAATAATAGTGAAGACATCAGAACTATGAAATAACACACATGGAATCATGTAGTAACCAAAAAAAAGTGCCAAACAAATCAAAATATATTTTATATTTGAGTTTCTTCAAAGTAGCCACCCTTTGCCTTGATGACAGCTTTGCACACTTGGCATTCTCTCACCGAAGCTGCGTAGGAAACGCCTGTAAAAATTGGCAAACCTGAGGAACTGCTGGACCTGCTTGAGTTTTATTTAATTTATTTATTTCACCTTTATTTAACCAGGTAAGCTAGATGAGAACAAGTTCTCATTTACATCTGTGACCTGGCCAAGATAAAGCAAGCGACACAAATAACACTGAGTTATACACGGAATAAACAAGAGTACAGTCAATAACACAATAGGAAAAAAAGAACGTCTATATACAGTGTGTGCAAATGGCATGAGGAGGTAATGCAATAAATAGGCCGTAGTAGCAAAGTAACTGCAATTTAGCAGATTACCACTGGAGTGATAGATGAGCAGATGATGATGAGCAGATGATGGTGTGCAAATAGTGATACTGGTGTGCAATAGAGCACAAAAGTAAATAAAAACAATATGGGGATGAGGTAGGTAGATTGGGTGGGCTATTTACAGATGGACAGCTGCAGCGATCGGTTAGCTGCTCAGATAGCTGATGTTTAAAGTTAGTGAGGGAAATGTAAGTCTCCAACTTCAGCAATTTTTGCAATTAGTTCCAGTCACTTGCAGCAGAGAACTGGAAGGAAAGGCGGCCAAAGGAGGTGTTGGCTTTGGGGATGACCAGTGAGATATACCTGCTGGAGCGCGTGCTACGGGTGTGTGTTATCGTGACCAGTGAGCTGGGATAAGGCAGAGCTTTACCTAGCATAGACTTATAGATGACCTGGAGCCAGTGGGTCTGGCGACGAATATTTAGCGAGGGCCAGCCGACTAGAGCATACAGGTTGTAGTGGTGGATGGTATAAGGGGATTTGGTAACAAAACGGATGGCACTGTGATAGACTGCATCCAGTTTTCTCGCTAGGGTAAACTAGGGTAAATTTGGCGACGTGAGTGAAGGAGGCTTTGTTGCGAAATAGGAAGTCGATTCTAGATTTGATTTTGGATTGGAGATGTTTGATATGAGTCCGGAAGGAGAGTTTACAGTCTAGCCAGACACCTAGGTATTTGTAGTTGTCCACGTATTCTAGGTCAGAACCGTCCAGAGTAGTGATGCTAGTTGGGCGGGCGGGTGTGGGCAGCGAACGGTTGAAAAGCATGCATTTGGTTTTACTAGCGTTTAAGAGCAGTTGGAGGCCATGGAAGGAGTGTTGTATGGCATTGAAGCTCATTTGGAGGTTAATTAACACAGTGTCCAAAGAAGGGCCAGATGTATACAGAATGCTGTCGTCTGCGTAGAGGTGGAGCAGGGAATCGCCCGCAGCAAGAGCGACATCGTTGATATATGCAGAGAAAAGAGTTGGCCCGAGAATTGAACCCTGTGGTACCCCCATAGAGACTGCCAGAGGTCCGGACAACAGGCCCTCTGATTTGACACACTGAACTCTGTCTGCGAAGTAGTTGGTGAACCAGGCGAGGCAGTCACTTGAGAAACCAAGGCTATTGAGTCTGGTAGAGATAGAGATAATGTGACCCAGGAAGGAAACTTGGAACTCACACTTCTCTATCTTGACATATAGTTGGCTCTGCAGGAGGCGTCTCAGGACTTGGCGGAAATGCAGTACGTGTTCCGGAAGGATTTTGGAGTCCAGGATGTCATCGAGGTAAACAAAGACGAACAGATTCAAAACATCCCTAAGAGTGTTATTGAGCAATACTTAAAAGACTGCCGGTGAGTTCGATAATCCGAAGGGCATGAGTAAATACTCATAGTAACCACTAGGGGTGTTAAAGGCAGTTTTCCACTCATCTCCCTCCCTGATTCTCACCAGATTGTAAGCATTACGGAGGTCCAGTTTGGTGAAGAATTTGGCTCCTTGAGCCAACTCCAAGGCGGCGGACATCAGGGGTAGGGGGTAAGGATTCTTGATCGTAATCCAGTTCAGCCCTCTGTAATCGATGCAAGGAGGCAGACCTCCATCCTTCTTACCCACGAAGAAGCCAGCACCAGCTGGGTAATGTAGAGGGGTGAATGAAAGCTGCCTCCAGCGACTCCCGGGTGCATTTGTCCATGACTGCTGCTTCAGGGGTCGAGAGGGAGTACAGACGGTCTCGGGGAGGTGTGGAGCCGGGTAGGAGTTCTATGGCACAGTCGTATGGATGATGGTGGGGAAGGGTGGTGGCTTGCCTCTTACTGAAGGCCTCCCTGAGGTCTAAGTATTTGGGAGGGATAGCGGAGGAGTCTTGGTCTTCAATGGATGCAGGAGAACACGGTAAGGCTCTTGGTGGGGATCTTAGACATTTAGTCTGGCAGTCCTTGCCCCAGTCTAGTAGGTGTCCTGTGGACCAGGAGAATAGTGGGTTATGTAGCGCTAGCCAGGGGTACCCTAGAATGAGGGGGTTCTCAGGAGCAGTGATCAAAAGAAAACTCAAACTCTGAGTGGTTCACACCGAGCTGCAGTAGAATTGGCTTGGTCTGATATTCCACCTGACCGGAGCCAATGGGCCATCCGTTGAGGGCTCGAATCTGCAGTGGATTTCTAATTCTCTGGCGAAGTCCTGATCAATGAAATTATCTGCAGCCCCGGAATCGACGAAGGCTTAAATCTGGTGCTGACTGTTGTACCAGTGGATGATTGCGGGAAGTGACAGACGGTGACAGGGTAGCCAGGGGTAACTGCACAGCTCGTCAGGGTCTCCCCTTGTCCTGGCGAGCCCTGGCGTTTCCCATCAGCTCTGGGCATGTGGCACAGAGATGGCCAAGACCTCCGCAGTAGAGGCATCAGCCTTCGTTCATGCGCCTGTCACATACCTGTGGGCTCAGACGTGTGTGTCCCAGCTGCATGGGCTTCTCAATGCTAGGGTCGGGGGGTTCCTGGAGTGGTGTCAAAAAGGCACTGTCTCACGCTCTCTCGGAGGCGGTTGTCGATCCTGATTGCAAGCGTTATCAGGGACTCGAGGTCCTCTCCCTGTTCCCAAGAGGCCAGTTCATCCTTGATGGAGTAAGACAAACCCTGGTGGAAAGCGGTGACCAGGGCCTACGTATTCCACCCATTTTCGGTGGCGATGGTGCAGAACTCAATGGCGAAGTCAGCCTCTGGTCTGGCCCCTTGGCGGATGTTGAACAGTCGGCTGGCCGCTTCTCATCCGTCGACTGGCTGGTCGAAGACTCGTCGCAGCTCGGCAATAAAGGTTAATGTGGAGCTACGTGGTGCCTGCTGTGTGGAACCCCTTGCTTCCTCCTGGGTGGCCGTCATACCGCTCGGGGGCAGGGATCTTGGCTTCCCAGTGCAGGTTCCCTGGAGGAACTGCGGCAACGGCTATAGCACTGGGCGAGGTTGGACTGTGGTTGGAGGGAGTCGGTAGGTGCCGGGAGGGTCTCTGATATTTTGGAGAGTTGCTCTTGCTGCCGCTCCAGCAGTGCTCCTTGGTGGGTTTCAACATTCTTGATCTGGGCTATCTCTGCTGGGTCCATGTTGAGGCAGAAGCTTGCTGTGACGTGGTAAGGTTGGACCCAAATGCAGAGAAGAGACAGACGAGGAATCAGTGGTTAAGGATAAACATAATACTTTACTGAGAAACGGTAGTCGCAGAATCCCAGTACACTTAATAATATATATTTTTTTAAAGTCTCGACAACTCAATCAGGAAAACAATTCCAGCTTCTGCAAAGGACAACAGAAAACACACATTGGACACACCTGAGTGTCGTTAATGTCTCTAGGACGGTCTCTGTCCTCCTCTGGTGACAGGTGAAACCATGACACTCTTTTCTCTTCCCATTTCCTTACTCTCTCTCTGTTCTATTGGTGGACAACAGATCCCCCTGTCCCCGAGGAGTATGTGTAAAATGAGGGCAGAGTAAAAAGACTTCCCCAGTTTTGATCAACATTTCCAAACCTCAACTGTGTGATCATCTAAGCCAAACACCGACACTTACAACTATACCAGTCATGTTGCTCACAGCAGGGTCAATTTCGCAACTAGATAGATAGCAATTCATTTTGATCAGTTTCAACAAGGCTTTTGCCAGGTTATGCCCAGTCTACTCAGATGAAGTTGCACATTCTGCATACCACTGCTGGCTTGCTTCTGAAGCTAAGCAGGGTTGGTCCTGGTCAGTCCCTGGATGGGAGACCAGATGCTGCTGGAAGTGGTGTTGGAGGGCCAGTAGGAGGCACTCTTTCCTCTGGTCTAAAAAAAAAAATATCCCAATGCCCCAGGGCAGTGATTGGGGACACTGCCCTGTGTAGGGTAGTGATTGGGGACACTGCCCTGTGTAGGGTGCCGTCTTTCGGATGGGACGTTAAACGGGTGTCCTGACTCTCTGAGGTCATTAAAGATCCCATGGCACTTATTGTAAGAGTAGGGGTGTTAACCCCGGTGTCCTGGCTAAATTCCCAATCTGGCCCTCAAACCATCATGGTCACCTAATAATCCCCAGTCTACAATTGGCTCATTCATCCCCCCTCCTCTCCCCTGTAACTATTCCCCAGGTCGTTGCTGCAAATGAGAACGTGTTCTCAGTCAACTTACCTGGTAAAATAACGGTAAAATAAAATAAATAAATGCATGAAAAATATGGGTCAGTTGAATGTTTTTTGAGGGAAAGAGGAAGGAAGAGTGGGGATAAACCATCTGCTTCAGAACAGACCGATTCAAGGTCTACTAAAAGGACGACATTTGATCAGAACAGCGAAGCCCATGGGTAGTGCCTGCCATGTTGTCTCCCATTTCAAGAAGTCGATGCCATCGTTTTGCCCAATACACTCCACAGTAACCAATTCTTCTTGCTCAACTCCTCCATGCCTCCCCAGCAAACCGGGAATGTTCCCAGAACATTAGCTAAGATTCCCATGAAGTTTTAGTTAGGGTTTTATCTCACATTAGGATGATAACGTCCACCCCCCCCCAAAAAATGTGTACATTTTTGGGGTTTTAAATTAAATATCCTTGGAATATCCTCCTAACATTCACAAAAATGTTGTGCACAACATCTGTAACAACAACCACAGAACGTTCCCCAAAAGATCTCATTAGGTTTCCAGTTAATGTAATACATAGGAGGTTGGTGGCACCTTAATTGGGGAGGACTCGTGGTAACGGCTGAAGTGGAATGGTATCAAATACACGAAACACGCGGTTCCCATGTGTATGATGCCATTCCATTCACTCCTTTCCAGACATTATTATGAGCTGTCCTCACCTCAGCTGCCTCCACTGGTGTAATAACCCAATGTACCAGCACAATTGTCCTAGAAAACTCATAATGACAAAGCAAAAACAGATTTTTTGAAATTTGAGTGACCATCGGGTGCTTGGTCACCTCCCTGACCAAGGCCCTTCTCACCAGATTGCTCAGTTTGCCCGGGAATCTTGGTGGTCCAAACTTCTTTGCTTTAAGAATGATGGAGGCCATTGTTTTTTGGGGACCTTCAATGCTGCATATATTTTTTGATACCCTTCCCCAGATCTGAGCCTTGACAAAATCCTGTCTCGTAGCTCTACAGACAATTCCTTCGACCTCATGGCTTGGTTTTTGCTCTGACATGCACTGTCAACTGTGGGAACTTATGTAGACAGGTGTGTGCCTTTCCAAATCATTTCCAATCAATTGAATTTACCACAGGTGGATTCCAATCAAGTTGTAGAAACCTCTCAAGGATGATCAATGGAAACAAGATGCACCTGATCTGAATTACGAGTCTCATAACAAAGGGTCTGAATATTTATGTAAATAAGTTCTTTCTTTTTTTTATTTTTAATACATTTGCAAAAAAAAACCTAAAAACCTGTTTTTGGGGAATTGTGTTTAGATTGATGAGGGGGAAAAATTATTTAATCCATTTTAGAAAAAGGCTGTAACGTAACAAAATCTGGAAAAATTCAAGGGGTCTGAATATTTTCCGAATGTGCTGTATAATGACATGACATTATACACTGAGTATACCAACATTAGGAACGACTTCAGGATTTCCATTATTTTCAGCCTATGCTCTGTGCCACTAGGGTGCTTATTTTGTCAGTATATAGCCACGGCAGTATGATCAATCAGGAATTACTCGCTTCCTTTTTAGCCTACTTAGACATAAGTAACCCAGGGTTACTTATTCATCATAGTTATTCAGAGTTATTCTGAGTTATTCATCATCAGTTCAACCATCCTCTTTACATGGTGCATACTTCTGGACCATGTCAAGTGCTTCAAAGTATGAATTACTATGGGAGTGTTTTATTAAAAGTACATTTTTACACGTTACATTTTTTTACAGTAAGTCTAAATTCTGAATTTCTGACTGGAGGGATAAATATATAATATAATAAAAAATAATAAAGACTTCCTGTCTTTTAGTAGTGTACTGCATCAGCCTCAATCTCTCAAGGTTTTTTTTCTCTCTCAAAATAATCCCACATGGTTAAAGAATATGTGAGAATGAACCTGCAGTCTTTGGAAATGCAAACAGATCATTAACCCTCTGCACCACCAGGGAATAGCTGTGACCTCATGTTTTTCTAATATGCTCAATCAGGACACAGAACGCAATTTCTTAGTTATTCAAATGTTCCCGTCCTCTTCATATGCTGTGTACTTTTTTTATTTTATTGCAGATTAACCAGTATACAACCAGACAATGATAACATATGCTAGGGGGTACAACAAATGACAGATTATACAAAAACCTTAAAAGAAACACATATTGATTGCTGTGACAGCTTTCTTTTTAGAAGAATGTAGAATGGTCTTAATGTACTGCTCGAATTCCTTATAGAAAACACAAGAGTGGTCTTTTATTCGTGAATTTACATTTATGAATATGACATTTTCCCATTAGCACAATTAGATTTGAGGTAAAATTGTTGTTCTTTATCTTTACTATGGTTAAGGAAACCGAGCTGCACATTCTCCCATAAAACAAAAGTCATCAAGAATTAAATTCCGGAGTTCCAAATTAAGCAGCAGCAGCTGAAAAGATGAGCTCCTACAAATATTGAAATTTAAATGTTTTTTTAGAGTAAAGTACATCGAAAAAATCAAAAGAAAACTGCAAACTGAATAGGAGACCTAACAAGCAGCAAACAAAGAAGAAAGGCTTTTGAAAAAGTAACAATTTTTTCATAAAATTATACCGTTTTCTTAGCTAGCTAAGTTGTTTACCTGTTGCTAGGCAGTTGCTAGGGACATTCCTGGAAGAAGCTAGCTAGCTAACAAGGAGTGTCTAGTTGGCAGAAGAGAAGAAGGGACAAAGAAGGGACAAAGTGGGACAAAATAAGGACAGAAGAAAAGGGAAAGGGGGGAAAGGGGACATTAAGGTGAAGCAGTCCTCTAAAGACACAAAAGACAATAATACAAGAAACAACACTTCTATTGCCTCTCCCTCTACGATACGCACTTCCGGGTTGGAGCGAGTAGTTGCATTCCGCTTTGCTCCACAGGTAGTATTACATTTCATTTCATTACAGTACAACAGTTTGATTTGTTTGATCTTAGCTGGCTACATAGCCGTCTTTGTATCCAAGATAATTGTGTAGTCTAGAGTAATTGTCGAGGTTACCTAGCCAGTTAGAGGTTACCTAGCCAGCTACACTTTCAAACAAAGTCAACAACGCAGCCACTGCTAGCTAGACTATTTCACCAGCCAGCAGTACTATATCATTTTAGTCAATAAGATTTTTTGCAACGTAAGCTTAACTTTCTGAACATTCGAGACGTGTAGTCCACTTGTCATTCCAATCTCCTTTGCATTAGCGTAGCCTCTTCTGTAGCCTGTCAACTATGTGTCTGTCTATCCCTGTTCTCTCCTCTCTGCACAGACCATACAAACGCTTCACACCGCGTGGCCGCTGCTACTCTAACCTGGTGGTCCCAGCGCGCACGACCCACGTGGAGTTCCAGGTCTCAGGCAGCCTCTGGAACTGCCGATCTGCGGCCAACAAGGCAGAGTTCATCTCAGCCTATGCTTCCCTCCAGTCCCTCGACTTCTTGGCACTGACGGAAACATGGATTACCACTGATAACACTGCTACTCCTACTGCTCTCTCCTCGTCTGCCCACGTGTTCTCGCACACCCCGAGAGCTTCTGGTCAGCGGGGTGGTGGCACTGGGATCCTCATCTCTCCCAAGTGGACATTCTCTCTTTCTCTCCTGACCCATCTGTCTATCGCCTCTTTTGAATTCCATGCTGTCACAGTTACCAGCCCTTTCAAGCTTAACATCCTTATCATTTATCGCCCTCCAGGTTCCCTTGGAGAGTTCATCAATGAGCTTGACGCCCTGATAAGTTCCTTTCCTGAGGATGGCTCACCTCTCACAGTTCTGGGTGACTTTAACCTCCCCACGTCTACCTTTGACTCATTCCTCTCTGCCTCCTTCTTTCCACTCCTCTCCTCTTTTGACCTCACCCTCTCACCTTCCCCCCCTACTCACAAGGCAGGCAATACGCTTGACCTCATCTTTACTAGATGCTGTTCTTCCACTAATCTCATTGCAACTCCCCTCCAAGTCTCCGACCACTACCTTGTATCCTTTTCCCTCTCGCTCTCATCCAACACTTCCCACACTGCCCCTACTCGGATGGTATCGCGCCGTCCCAACCTTCGCTCTCTCTCCCCCGCTACTCTCTCCTCTTCCATCCTATCATCTCTTCCCTCTGCTCAAACCTTCTCCAACCTATCTCCTGATTCTGCCTCCTCAACCCTCCTCTCCTCCCTTTCTGCATCCTTTGACTCTCTATGTCCCCTATCCTCCAGGCCGGCTCGGTCCTCCCCTCCTGCTCCGTGGCTCGACGACTCATTGCGAGCTCACAGAACAGGGCTCCGGGCAGCCGAGCGGAAATGGAGGAAAACTCGCCTCCCTGCGGACCTGGCATCCTTTCCCTCCCTCCTCTCTACATTCTCCTCTTCTGTCTCTGCTGCTAAAGCCAATTTCTACCACTCTAAATTCCAAGCATCTGCCTCTAACCCTAGGAAGCTCTTTGCCACCTTCTCCTCCCTCCTGAATCCTCCTCCCCCTCCTCCCCCCTCCTCCTTCTCTGCTGATGACTTCGTCAACCATTTTGAAAAGAAGGTCACCGACATCCGATCCTCGTTTGCTAAGTCAAACGACACCGCTGGTTCTGCTCACACTGCCCTACCCTGTGCTTTGACCTCTTTCTCCCCTCTCTCTCCAGATGAAATCTCGCGTCTTGTGACGGCCGGCCGCCCAACAACCTGCCCGCTTGACCCTATCCCCTCCTCTCTTCTCCAGACCATTTCCGGAGACCTTCTCCCTTATCTCACCTCGCTCATCAACTCATCCTTGACCGCTGGCTACGTCCCTTCCGTCTTCAAGAGAGCGAGAGTTGCACCCCTTCTGAAAAAACCTACACTCGATCCCTCCGATGTCAACAACTACAGACCAGTATCCCTTCTTTCTTTTCTCTCCAAAACTCTTGAACGTGCCGTCCTTGGACAGCTCTCCTGCTATCTCTCTCAGAATTACCTTCTTGATCCAAATCAGTCAGGTTTCAAGACTAGTCATTCAACTGAGACTGCTCTTCTCTGTGTCACGGAGGCGCTCCGCACTGCTAAAGCTAACTCTCTCTCCTCTGCTCTCATCCTTCTAGACCTATCGGCTGCCTTTGATACTGTGAACCATCAGATCCTCCTCTCCACCCTCTCCGAGCTGGGCATCTCCGGCGCGGCCCACGCTTGGATTGTGTCCTACCTGACAGGTCGCTCCTACCAGGTGGCGTGGCGAGAATCTGTCTCCGCACCACGTGCTCTCACCACTGGTGTCCCCCAGGGCTCTGTTCTAGGCCCTCTCCTATTCTCGCTATACACCAAGTCACTTGGCTCTGTCATATCCTCACATGGTCTCTCCTATCATTGCTATGCAGACGACACACAATTAATCTTCTCCTTTCCCCCCTCTGATAACCAGGTGGTGAATCGCATCTCTGCATGTCTGGCAGACATATCAGTGTGGATGACGGATCACCACCTCAAGCTGAACCTCGGCAAGACGGAGCTGCTCTTCCTCCCGGGGAAGGACTGCCCGTTCCATGATCTCGCCATCACGGTTGACAACTCCATTGTGTCCTCCTCCCAGAGTGCTAAGAACCTTGGCGTGATCCTGGACAACACCCTGTCGTTCTCAACTAACATCAAGGCGGTGACCCGTTCCTGTAGGTTCATGCTCTACAACATTCGCAGAGTACGACCCTGCCTCACGCAGGAAGCGGCGCAGGTCCTAATCCAGGCACTTGTCATCTCCCGTTTGGATTACTGCAACTCGCTGTTGGCTGGGCTCCCTGCCTGTGCCATTAAACCCCTACAACTCATCCAGAACGCCGCAGCCCGTCTGGTGTTCAACTTTCCCAAGTTCTCTCACGTCACCCCGCTCCTCCGCTCTCTCCACTGGCTTCCAGTTGAAGCTCGCATCCGCTACAAGACCATGGTGCTTGCCTACGGAGCTGTGAGGGGAACGGCACCTCCGTACCTTCAGGCTCTGATCAGGCCCTACACCCAAACAAGGGCACTGCGTTCATCCACCTCTGGCCTGCTCGCCTCCCTACCTCTGAGGAAGTACAGTTCCCGCTCAGCCCAGTCAAAACTGTTCGCTGCTCTGGCACCCCAATGGTGGAACAAACTCCCTCACGACGCCAGGTCAGCGGAGTCAATCACCACCTTCCGGAGACACCTGAAACCCCACCTCTTTAAGGAATACCTAGGATAGGATAAAGTAATTCTTCTAACCCCCCCCCCCTTAAAAGAGTTAGATGCACTATTGTAAAGTGGTTGTTCCACTGGATATCATAAGGTGAATGCACCAATTTGTAAGTCGCTCTGGATAAGAGCGTCTGCTAAATGACTTAAATGTAAATGTAAATGTACTTGTAACACTGTATTTTATGATTTTGCTCTTTGCTATTGCGCTTTTGTTGTTGTTTTCAATAAAAATTGGTAAGGTACTTAGTTGTTACCCGGAAATTATTTGTGGCTCTATTCAATCTGTAACGCTGAAGAGTTACAGACTGCGCAATAGAAATTTAAAGGTAATTTCCGGTTGAGCCGACATATGCAGCATCTACCATGAATGCAGTCTATGCAAACACATTTTGCCTTTAAATTTCAATCACGCTGTAATGCTGAATTCCTGCAATACGGATTAAATAAATCCCTTGATATTGAGATAGAAACAGATGCATTGGATCTTTAAATCAATAAAATATTATTGAATTGAACCTGAGTAGTTTTTTGGTATATTTATTGTGTCCTCATTTTTCAGAATGGGTTTTGCGTGCAGTTGTATGTATTTTGATTGAAAGTGATAAAAGGTCAAATTCTTTTCTTATTTACTTTGAAGGTTCTGTGTATTTAAGAAGCATATGAAAACAAGTTATTTAAAGGAAGCTCTATCCAACTAAAAATCACTGTGATGAAGAAAGAAAATCCTCAAATATAGTGTTACAAGTACACAGCTGTGACGGCTTTCTTCCTGGGATGAAGGAGAGGACCAAAACGCAGCCCGGCTAGTGTTCAACATAATTTAATAAAGAATAAGTGAACACTACAAACAACAAAACAATAAATGTAAAAACCGAAAAACAGTCCTATCTGGTGCAGAACACAAAGACAGAAGACAACCACCCACAATCCCCAACACAAAACAAGCTACCTATATATGATTCTCAATCAGGGACAACGATTGACAGCTGCCTCTGATTGAGAACCATATTAGGCTGAACACAGAAACAGACAAACTAGACACACAACATAAAATGCCCACCCAGCTCACGTCCTGACCAACACTAAAACAAGCAACACACATAAGAACTATGGTCAGGACGTGACAACAGCAGATGAAGAGGATGGGAACAACAACCAATTTTGATTTGCTGGATCTTATCTTATGATTTGGATATTACACCAAATTATGTCACATACAGTTGAAATCGGAAGTTTACACACACTCAATTAGTATTTGGTAGCACTGCCTTTAAATTGTTTAACTTGGGTCAAACGTTTCGGGCAGCCTTCCACAAGCTTCCCACAATAAGTTGGGTGCATTTTGGCCCATTCCTCCTGACAGAGCTGGTGTAACTGAGTCAGGTTTGTAGGCCTCCTTGCTCGTACACGCTTTTTCAGTTCTGCCCACACATTTTCCATGGGATTGAGGTCAGGGCTTTGTGATGGCCACTCCAATACCTTGACTTTGTTGTCCTTAAGCCATTTTGCCACAACTTTGGAAGTATGCTTGGGGCCATTTTCCATTTGGAAGACCCATCTGCAACCAAGCTTTAACTTCCTGACTGATGTCTTGAGATGTTGCTTCAATATCTCCACATAATTTTCCTACCTCATGATGCCATCAATTTTGTGAAGTGCACAAGTCCCTCCTGCAGCAAAGCACCCCCACAACATGATGCTGCCACCCATGTGCTTCATGTTTGGGATGGTGTTCTTCAGCTTGCAAGCCTCCCCCTTTTTCCTCCAAACATAACAATGGTCATTATGGCCAAACAGTTCTATTTTTGTTTCATCAGACCAGAGGACATTTCTCAAAAAAACCCGATCTTTGTCCCCATGTGCAGTTGCAAATCGTAGTCTGGCTTTTTTATGGCGGTTTTGGAGCAGTGGCTTCTTCCTTGCTGAGCGGCCTTTCAGGTTATGTCGATATAGGACTTGTTTACCTGTGGATATAGATACTTTTGTACCTGTTTCCTCCAGCATCTTCATAAGGTCCTTTGCTGTTGTTCTGGGAATCATTTTCACTTTTCGCGCCAAAGTACATTCATCTCTAGGAGACAGAACGCGTCTCCTTCCTGAGCGGTATGACTGCTGCGTGGTCCCATGGTGTTCATACTTGCGTACTATTGTTTGTACAGATGAATGTGGTACCTCTAGGAAATTGCTCCCAATGATGAATCAGACTTGTGGAGGTCTACAATTTTTTCTGAGGTCTTGGCTGATTTCTTTTGATTTCCCCATGATGTCAAGCAAAGAGGCACTGAGTTTGAAGGTAGGCCTTGAAATACATCCACAAGTACATCTCCTATTGACTCAAATGATGTCAATTAGCCTATCAGAAGCTTCTAAAGCCATGACATCATTTTCTTGAATTTTCCAAGCTGTTTAAAGGCACAGTCAACTTAGTGTATGTAAACCTCTGACCCACTGGAATTGTGACACAGTGAATTATAAGTGAAATAATCTGTCTGTAATCAATTGTTGGAAAAATGACTTGTGTCATGCACAAAGTCGATGTCCTAATCGACTTGCCAAAACTATAGTTAGTTAAAAAGAAATTTGTGGAATAGTTGAAAAACTAGTTTTTATGACTCCAACCTAAGTGTATGTACTTCTGACTTCAACTGTACATCATTCCAATTGGGGTGTATGTTGTTGTATCTTCCAGCACAGAGCAGTAGCTCCCCTATCTACTCAGTCTTTACCGTAAGACTGCAGGAAAGCACATTCTAATTCTCACAGGATATGTCACAGAGATCAAAGTGTATGTGGCTGTAGGAATTGAAAATTCCTAAGTTAAAGAAAACCCGAATCCCAACATTCGAGTTTTTGATTACAAACTGGTTGGACCATTTTTTCACGTTACTTGTGTTGCTATCAGGGAGCACATTGTATAGGCCTACTGGGAGACCAATGTTTCTATACCCAGACCCTATGTCCTGGGGGCCATCGTGTACATCAAGCTGCTTCACCCTACACTCAAACAGGGGAGAAATGGCAACCTCTCCACGCTGCACACTTCCTGTAGAGTTGTATCCACCAAGATTACCCATTTACTGTAAGTACATCAAGTGTAACCAGTCCTTTGATGTGTGATGAGTGACCTTGCCTAAGAAACTAATGATTCATGGTAGCTCCCGGAGCTAAAACCCTAGACAATAGCTTGGTGTGCTAACACAGTCTTGAATGGAATGGTATCAACCATTCTTCTGATTTCATTTATTCAAATCCAGCCAATGCTATGAGCTTGTCCTTCCCAATTAAGGTGCCGGCCTCCTGTGCTACCAACCATGGCCAGATGTAACGATCCAGTTTGTAACAGATGTAACGTTGTAACAGATGTAACTGCAATGCTCTATTTTCCGGCTACCCGGATAAAGCACTAAATAAACTTCAGTTGGTGCTAAACACGGCTGCTAGAATCTTGACACGAACCAAAGAATGTGATCATATTACTCCAGTGATAGCCTCTCTACACTGGCTTCCTGTAAAGGATAGGGCTGATATCAAGGTTTTACTGCTGTTCACCAAAGCATTACAAGCATTACATTACAACACTCCTACCCATCTCTCCAATTTGGTCCTGCCGTACATACCTACACGTACGCTACGGTCACAAGACGCAGGCCTCCTTATAGTCATTAGAATTTACAAGCAAACAGCTGATGACAGGGATTTCTCCTATAGAGTTACATTTTTATGGAATGGTCTGCCTATCCATGTGAGAGACGCAGACTCTGTCTAGACCTTTAAGTCTTTATTGAAGACTGATCTCTTCAGTAGGTCCTATGATTGATTGTATTCTAGCCCAGGGGCGTGAAGGTGAACGGAAAGGCATTAGAGCAACGAACCGCCCTTGCTGTCTCTGCCTGGCCGGTTCCCCTCTCTCCACCGGGAATCTCTGCATTTGACCCTATTACTGGGGGCTGAGTCACTGGTTTACTGCTGCTCTTCCATCCCGTCCTTAGGAGGGGTGCGTCACTTGAGTGGGTTGAGTCACTGACGTGATCTTCCTGTCCAGGTTGGCGCCCCCCGCGGGTTCATGCAGTGGGGGAGATCTTCGTGGGCTATACTCGGCCTTTTCTCAGGGTAGTAAGTTGGTGGTTGAAGATATCCCTCTAGTGGTATGGAGGCTGTGCTTTGGCAAAGTGGGTGGGGTTATATCCTGCCTGGTTGGCCCTGTCCGTGGTTATCGCCGGATGGGGCCACAGTGTCTTCCGACAGCTCCGGTCTCAGCCTATATTATTTATGCGGCAATAGTTTATGTGTAGGGGGGCTATGGTCAATCTGTTATATCTGGAGTATTTCTCCTGTCTTATCCGGTGTCCTGTGTGAATTTAAGTATGCTCCCTCTAATTCTCTCCCTCCCCTCCCGGAGGACCTGAGCCCTGGGACCATGCCTCGGGACTACCTGGCCTGATGACTCCTTGCTGTCCCCAGTCCACCTGGCCGTGTTGCTGCTCCAGTTTCAACTGTTCTGCCTGCGGCTATGGAACCCTGACCTGTTCACCGGATGTGCTACCTTGTCCCGGACCTGCTGTTTTCGACTCTCTCTCTCTACCGCACCTGCTGTCTCTAACTCTAACGACTATGAAAAGCCAACTGACATTTACTCCTGAAGTGCTGACCTGTTGCACCCTCTACACACCACTGTGATTATTATAATAATTTGACCCTGCTGATCATCTATGAAAGTTTGAACATCTTGGCCATGTACTGTTGTAATCTCAACCTGGCACAGCCAGAAGAGGACTGGCCATCCCTCATAGCCTGGTTCCTCTCTAGGTTTCTTCCTAGGTTCCTGCCTTTCTAAGGAGTTTTTCCTCGCCACCGTACTTCTACATCTGCATTGTTTGCTGTTTGGGGTTTTAGACTGGGTTTCTGCATAGCACTGTGACATCGGCTGATGTAAAAAGTGCTTTATAAATAGATTTGATTGATTGATGAAGAGAAACCGATCTGCTAAGGAGGAATGGATATACAAGACATGGTTGACAAGTGATGACAAAACACAAAAAATTATCTGTGTTTTGTCCCATGTGAAAAGGGAATGGAACCCAAAAGGGTTCTTCAAGGGGTTCCCATCTGAGGACAGCCAAAGAAACATTTTAGGTTCTAGACAGCACCTTTTTTCCTAAGAGTGTAGAAGGCAGGAACCTAGTAAGAAACCTTGAGAGGAACCAGACTCCGAGGGGTGGTAAGTAAATACTCTGCAGGCTGTACCGGGTAGAGATTTAAGTACAGTTGAAGTCGGAAGTTAAATACACTTAGGTAGGAGTCATTAAAACTCATTTTTCAACCACTCCACAAATTTCTTGTGGAGTTTCTTTTTCACAATTCTGTCAGTCAGAAGTTTACATACACTAAGTTGACTGTGCCTTTAAACAGCTTGGACAATTCCAGAAAATTTTGTTTAGAAGCTTCTGATATTTCATAAGGTAGAAAATATATTTTTATAGTGACAATTCCACACACGTATCTGATAACCACAGGGAAGTGCAATATCCTACAGTATGTTGTCCATCTATGGAATATTGGTACATTTTTTCATTTTGTATTTATGAAGTAAGAAGCCCTACTTTTTTTTTTAAGTCAGCAGGGATCTTATGATGAAACTGTTTGACTATATATACACAAAAGTACACCCATTCAGATTAGTGGATTTGGCTATTTCAGCCACACCGTTGTTGACAGGTGCATAAAATTGAGCATACAGCCATGCAATCTCCATAGACAAAAATTGGCATTTTTAATGGCCCGTACCGAAGAGTTGTGACTTTCAATGTGGCACCGTCATAGAATGCCACTTATCCAACAAATCAGTTTGTCAAATTTCTGCCCTGATAGTTTACCGGGGCAGCTCTAAGTGCTGTTATTGTGAAGAGGAAACGTCTAGGAGCAACAACGGCTCAGCCGCGAAGTGGTAGGCTACACAAGCTCACAGAACGGGACAGCCGAGTGCTGATACGTAAAAATTAATCTGTCCTCGGTTGCAACTGACTTTTTTTGTATTTGCAATGGCAAAGTAGGACAGGGGGTGTCTAGTAAAAGCACTAGTTCCTTAAAATCCTTGTGTATAGATGCTTAGTTGATCATATACAGAGTAATTTCAGGATTACTCAACACAGTGAGTAAGCATCTTCTGCAATGTGGGATTATGGTTGCTGGGTCGTGTTCAATAGGCACCAAACAGACTGAAACAGGGACGGATTAACTAAACTTGTCCAATAAGAAACACTCGTTTTGATTTTCTGTTATAAAATGCTTTGCTACAGTGTGCCCTAAAACAGTGTTAATTTCGAGAATTACATATCAATGTCATGTGATCGTGACATTCACCAGCCATATTTTTTTATGACAAAATTCAAAGCCAGTCAAGGCAGGACGTCACTAACAATGATACTGGTAACCTATTACTCTCTTACAAGTGCTCAAGGTCAATTAACTTATATTCAACTTTGTGTATACGTTGAAATCTGAAAAATATCAGCATACATTAACATACAAAAGTACTTACATTTTACATGATTCTTTATTATAAAAAGACATTATGTACATTGTATCGATAGGATGCCAGGGGAGTAAAACACTGATATAGCAACCATAGAGATCAAAATGAAAGACAAACTACCTTCGAATGAATGATGGATGCAACCATGGTTTAATAACAGAGCTATTTGGTCACCAACTCAGGAGTATGCTGAAACAGGCATTTCTATGCCAGGGTGATGAAACTAAAATAGCAGGGGCCAAGTTTAGAGGAGCAATAATGTAAGTGGAAGTTGGGTTCGGCCCTGAGTGACTGGTGGAATAGAATCCATGGACGAGGCGGCGGTGAGTTCCCGTGCAGTGGACACCATTAGGGGTCTATAAGGCCGAGATGGCCTTGGCTGCCACCCTCCTCCCCAGGGGCAGAGTCAAGTCTGTGATTCCCAAGACCACCTTGGGCTTGGCCAGCGCAGGAAGTTTCACCAGCTCTGAGACCTGGGGACAGAGACACACATGAAGAATGTGGAATGCCACAGCTGTTCAACACCACTAAAACCCATCATGGCAGTAATCTAACTTGTATTCCGTAAACATCTCAAGCTGGAGGTCACAATTACTATCAAAGTGGTTCATCACAACTTGCCATCACATGGATAACCCTAGCTTCCCTCTCACTACTCACCATGGTGAAAGGCATGAACTGCAGAATGCTTCCGCGGCTGCCCTGCTCCAGACACTCCACGCACTCCTCCATGAAGCTCTGCACGAACTGGGTGTGTGGCCCTGCCGTCTTGGAGCCCAGGATGGATGAGATCAGCAGGAAGAGGTTGGCTTCAGAGGAAAAGAGCATGGCAGATGTAAGAGAGAGGTCAACTAGAGACAAGGGGACAGATTTATTAAGCATTTCAAAAAATTAAATCGTAAAATGATCATTACATAAAAGGCACATTTAAAATTATGAAAATATCAAAAGCGGGGAAAACTATCAATTGCTTAGTAAGAGAACATGCCCTGGTAAGCCATATTGGTAAACCATGATGCCTGCGAGGTGCTAAAGGTTTGAGACAGGTGCGTGGTTCTAACCTAGGACGCGGTTGAGAGGGTCCCTCATGTTGACCGTGTGGAGCTGGGAGGCCGACAGGGAGGTGGACATGGACCGGTCACCTAACACAACCACAGGAGACACGGTAAAGATCAAAGGTCATTATAGTGACAGTCAATAGGAAAGGAGAAGGGGAAAAGGTCTTCAATAGCAAAGTCAAGAGAGTAGGGGGTTATAGGCAGCCAAGGCTAAAGACCCCATATGGAAGTTGTCAATGTATCAATACACGTCACTGCTCTGATAACTTCCGTATTCAAAGACTATCTCTTTACGTCTCAAATCCATAACCTCCTGCTCTAAGTTGGCACTGGTCCACTTCCCTTAATGGATTTCAAAAGGAAAGGACGGGAGTCAGAAAAGGAGGGTGTAAAAGGACCGATGTCAGAAATGAAAGGAAGGACTGGGGGAGGGGAAAAGGGGATACCTAGTCAGTTGTACAACTGAATCGGGTTTTTACAGCTGAAAGGGTGTAATTAAATCTTGGATTGAGGGAAAGGTTGGAAATAGTGTGGAGAGGACGTATAGGGCAGGACATTTAACCATATCCAACGGATACGTTTTTAATAAAAAAAAAATACAATTATAACATAACTCAAACGGAAGGAATTTGCATTTTGGCGCAGTCCAGGCAGTGCTGAGGGGGATAGTTTGGCCTGCTCTTTGTTCGGGTTCTTGTTGGATGTAGAGGGGGGGGGGGGAATGGGGGGAATGCCTTCAACTGAAATGTGTCTTCAGCATTTAACCCTCTGAATCAGAGAGGTGCGGGGGGCTGTATTCAAATCGACATCCTCGTCGTCGGGCGCCCGGGGAACAGCCTTGTTCAGGGGCAGAACGACTGATTTTTACCTTGTCAGCTCGGGGATTCGATCCAGCAACCTTTTGGTTATGGCCCAATAATCTAAGCACTAGGCTACCTGCCGCCCTGGTGTAGGATACAACGGGTAAAAAGGACTGGTGAAATGAGTCTTTAAGGACACTCCTTCCTATTTCAACTGTTCTCCATCCTCTACACATTACATCCCACTTCAGTTAAAGTGTGTGTTTGCCCAAAAATGTCCCTCTACACCCCCTTTTTGCACATTGGGTTTCTACCAGACACTAATTAGTTTAATTACACTAGTGGTGTTTTTACAAATGCACCCATCACCCTAGTGACATGAATTGTTTCAATGTTACAAAAGCCTTGATGAACCATGAGCCATGCAAGCGTCAACTTGCTGACAAAGTGAGGACCCCAAGACAGTATTTCACAAAAGTCTTACACTGCTTGGAAGGCTCAGGCGCAAGCTCATTTGCGTTTGCCTGTCATTTGGTTGAGAGAACTTGTGTCTACTTGCTGTTGACGGGGGTTCAACACCTTAGTCTGTCTTAACCTTCATAGAATCTGGGTGAAGGCATTCATCCCGAGGCAATTGGGATGTCAGTGAAAAGATCGTATATTCACAACGTCACAGTAAAAAGCCACGTAAGGAAAAAATAAAAATAAAATAAATAAATAAAAAGACTTTTGAAACTTGCGCTCTCCTGCAGTGAGCAGAATATAACAATAATACTATCAACTATTATCGTTATATGCAGGGCTGCATTCAGCAGGCACAACGTTGTGGAACATTTCAGACAGAAATATATTATGCTGGGAATAAACATGCATCTCTGACAAGAATAAGGAACCATATCAGCTCTATTCATAACATTTTTATTTACAACATTCAACAACGTTTGTCAACTGAACCTGCCGCTGATGTACTTTCTTCGACACCAGAAAACTGACCTGGACTAGAAAGGACCACCGGCTCGTCCTCGTTGGAGCTGAGCAGGCGCATGAGCTTGGAGGGTTGCGTGTCGTCGAGAGGGAACAAGCTACTGTAGTCCTGGGGTTAACAAGAGGCATGTTAGACTACATTACCCATAGCACCGAGGAAACATGACAATATAGTTTGTGTGCGCATAAAGTGTGTTGTAACTTCATTAAATGTAACTTTCAATAAATTGCGATTTGATTTTTGGTCTGTGTTGTTACCTCGATATCCTCTCGTTGCCTCTTGCGTTGTCGAGCTGAGGCCTGGCCTTTGTGGTGAGTGGAGAAGGAACTGAGAGCACACCATACAGACAGCCTGGAGAACAAGAGGACAAGACTGTCAACAATGGATCATGCCAAAACCAACAGTAAAGATGCAGAGATGAGGAATATATTTGTTAAAATAGGATTCAGGAAAAGATAATGAATTACGGAGTAAATTGGTTACATATATACTGTACATGGAAGATACATAACTAGGGCCTGCTTCACAGGCAAAGATTAAGCCTAGTCCTGGGGCCATATCCACAAAGCATCTCAGAAAAGGTCCTAGGAATAATGTTAAAACCTGTTTTAAGACCATAACAAAAACTCCCAGCTCAGAGTATGTTTTAATTCAGTCAAAAATGTGATTTTCCTGTTTTTTTTATACAGTATTCCATACTGTGGAGGTTGGAATAATACTGTGAAATCAAGAATTGTGAAAAATCTGGATAATGCCCTTTTAGTGTAAAAGCGGTTTGAAAAGACCGCCTGAAATTTGCACCAGTTTTGGTGGCATTAAATATACCTATTTTGGTGACATAACCAGGCGGTAAATTAGATAAGCCAATAAGAAAGAGAGTTCCAAACCTCGGCCAATAACAGCTAGTTCAGTTCCCTTCCTCACTCAGACCACTCCCATACAGTCCTATGAAAATTCTTGCTTTTCGACCATTTTAATTTAAAACAAATCATTGTAAGGTACTTAAAAGGAAGTGTAGCACCCATTTCCCAATGCCAGAAACACATATAATAGTAACTTAGAGCACCGCAAGAAAACACTCTCAAATTACAATCACTTGTTATATACACCATAAAGATGTTCTGAAAGTTGGGTTTGAGATCTTCCAACTTCGGAAACAAGCCAACACCCCGCCGACAGCATCACACAATGAATGGAAAAAACGTATTAAAAAGCAGGATACATGTGAGAATGAGGCATCTCAAACAGCCAGAAGCACCAGCAGAGACCGACCATTATCATGGGCTTCAGTGAGCATGGAAGTGAACCGGGTCAATGAAAGGGCTAGCTTGCTATCTCTATGCTAACTCTAGCTAGCTACAGCGCATTTAGCTCATGTCATCCATCTAAATAACACAGATTAAAATGTAAACATGACTGCTAACTGTTGGTGGCTAACTGCTGATGCTGTTATACTATAGATAGGCGTGTACAATGGGAAAGAGTCGTTTTGGCCACGATGGAGGTAACTAGGCAGGTTTCCATGTAATTCAGCCGTTCTGTGACCCAGGAGAAGTTTTATATACAGCCCACCGAGTGTGGGCTCAACTGAAATGCCAGACTTCGGCCATGGATCCGATAACAGATCTGGTGGCATTTCAGAGAAGCTTATGGTGAAAAATTGCAAGATTATGTTATAGTACTTTAATTGCATCAAATGGTTGTTTTATGCAACAGAATAGAGGATTCTTATAACTATTGTATGTGTGCGTTCTACTGAGGATGGACCTCTGGGAAATAACACTGACAGGAGATTTACAATGTCTTTTGGGTGATACAACCTAGAGATATCACATTCCAGAGCATGAGTTAATGTTTCTGTTCTATATGGTACCAGGGAGAGATGAGCCCAGGGCCAGACACTGGTCTGTACAATGAAAGATACCTGAATTCTAAGTATCTGTCATACAAATCTTAACCTTGTGACCCATTCTATACATCTGTTCGTCATGTAGGTTGAAAGGGGTGTAGGGCTTCAGGGCTTTCTGGCAGTCAGTTTTTTCCCCCCCTCATTCGGGAGCATAAATTGTACAATTATAAACCAACAAATACTTCAAGTTAGAACCCATGTACTGTATATTAGTTCATATACAACACCATAAATATCTGTTAGGGTCCATTATCTGCCATGTTAACTTTTACCCAGAAATGATTTGATATGGAGATAAAAACACCTGCAATGGACCTTTTTAAGCCACTGCTCAGACAAACTGAGCCAGGAGTAAAATCAATTAATAAAAGGTTCTCAGCTGGTAAGCACAACAGGTACCACAAAGGACGGTGATGACGCTCATTGACATTGTTGCGCATGGGGAATAACCAATCGCGATGAGGCATCGCCAGCTGTGAACTCTTACAGCATGCTTCAGACAACCACGGTGAATGTGACTGTACATTAAAATGTTGCAATGGTGAAACATTTGATAGAATTTTCCCCTTGTTGCCTAATATATTAGCATGCATAACCGTTTTCTAACCAATTCGGATGGTTGTTAAAAGCAGAATTTTTCTAACATCACTGTTATATACAGTCGTCATTCCCGTTTAACAACTAAATTGCTTTGGCACAGTAGGCGTCAAGTCACGAATGTTGCATAAAACGTTTGAAAGGTCGATCATTTTCATCAAACACAATCAACGTTAACATAGGCCCTAGATGCCTTCAATTGCTTAATTTATTGGCATGGCCAATTTAGGCATCTTTTTGAAAAACTAAGATGTAGGTTATTTATTAGCCTAGTGGTTATAAGTCTATATAGGCACCTCGTGAAATTATTGTCAAAAGCTCTGAATGTAGGTCTATTTAACCTTTATCTCGGCAAGTCAGATAAGAACAAATTCTTATTTACAATGACGGCCAAACCTGGACGACGCTGGGCCAATTATGCACCGCCCTATGGGACTCCCAATCACAGCCGGATGCGATACTGCCTGGATTCGAATCAGGGACTGTAGTGACGCCTCTTGCACTGAGATGCAGTGCCTTAGACCGCTGCGCCACTCGGGAGACCCAATTTATGGATTGATCATATAGAAATATCAATAGTCATTCAACAACTCCAAAGCAAATTGCGTGTGGCGCAGGAACCACTTAAATCACTGCCCTTTATAATTAACAAGTTACCTGGTGGTAACACTTAAGTGGTTAGGACAGCTCATGAGGTCTAAAAAGCATGCTCAATGGGGAATCTCAATTGAAAGTGATTTTTTTGACTAGGCTTAAAATCAGTGTTCTGGAAACTGGCCCCTTCAGTCACCTATTAAGCCAGGTAGCTAGCAATATACAGTCCCTATGACTTAGCTAGCACATGGCACAGACATCACATAGTCACTGAGAACCAGAGAGACTACACTAGGAGGACTGTCTTACTTTGCCAAGGCCTTGCCGGGCGGGTCTGCCAGGCTGTGCCAGTGGGCTGAGTCTGTGAGCAGGTTGGGCAGGATGTGGCCCAGCAGGGTGAGAGTGATCTGCTGGGTGTCCAGGCAGAAGATGCTGTAGAGCAGTTCCACCACCCGGTTGGCCCACTCCTGGCGAGTCTCCTTCAGCAGCTCCTGAATCACACACAGAAATTAGGAATGGAATGATACATACCCTATACCCTCCATACTCAACTGGCGGGCTGGATATGGACTCGGTAGGGCTTCGACCCCTGGTATCATATAAACACACATAAGACATGGAAGAATGTACATAATTGAAGAAAATTATCTTTAAAAAAAATAGCAAAACAAATCTCTGCCCCATGCGAAATGTGTAGAATTGTGGAAAATTAACTTTAAAACAGCAAAATTGTCTCCGCCAACAAGAGGGGTGTGAACAGTTTGGGGTCACATGGGTTGCGAGGTTGGGGTTTGTTATTACGCTGATAAATTACATTATCCATCCGGACCTTTCCCACCTAGGAAATGCCTGTGACCGGACCTTCTCAAATAGTAGTCGAGTACCCCTGCCCTTTACAGTTAGAGTAAATGCTCACATAAGTGATTTTTGAATATTCAAGTTGAGTAGTCAGATTTTGGAGGAAAGTGCCGTTTTTTTTAATGTAAAAGTTTGGTCTAAATTAAAAAAATATCCATGTGACTTTTGTTACATGCAAGGATATACCATCACATTACAAATAGTTTTTTTAAACGAAAACACATTGAAATGTAGTTATTTGAGATTGAGCAACTGCGGCTTTAGACAGCAGGTGGCTTTGTTTACAATAAGGCTGCATCTTTTTGGCGGTTTTAGTGACCACAAAGTGATTGTCATTTTCTTTCTCTCATGTTGCATTTCACATGAAAAGGTAAATGTACTTTGGAAGCGCGCATTTATCCCTCTGGCCTGACGCACTACAACTGTTTGCCATTTTCCCCACTTCAAATAGAGCGATTATTATCTGACACAGTTCCAAATTCAGCAAACCAATTATAGTCCAGTATGAAGATACACAGAAACTGCTTCACCAATAGAAATCCTCGATCACGCATGTAGGCGATGTCATGGCCACGTTAGCTAGCTAAGCTCATGCGCAGAAAAACGTCGTCAGGTATAACGGTCTGTCGTGCGAAACTGCGCATGTGCAGGGCATTAAATCAAGGCACCCCTTCGATATAAAGCTGTTTTTGATGAAAACGTGTCAGTTACAACCTTGTGAAAGTGACAATAACAATTTCAGCTAATTAAGACATTGGCTCGAATCTAGGTTTTGCATTTAGACTGAGAAAATTAAGATCCAGGGAAATGTTTCACTTCCCCATTGACTTTCCAAACCCAGGCCTGGTTGGACGAGTCTGCTTCGCATGCGTTCCCAGAAGTCTCGAGAGAAGTCTCGCGAAGTTGCGTCACTGGGTTTAGAAACTGGGGGCAAAATACGCTGCCGACTGAAATGCAACGCTATAGGCTTGCTAGCACTGGCAGCCACCCAAAAGTCATTTAGTTAATCAAGACAGGAACATAGCAAAATGAGGCAAGAACACATGGCGTACAAAAAGTATTATTTTCAGACAGTGCGACATGACGTTAAAAGGTTTTTATCATAGCGAACATCGGCTTCATCTTTCCCTGCAACGCTATCCCATGCTCCTTTATTACGACGGGACGCTCGATTTCAGAACCCTGGACAGCAGTTGATGTAGACAACAATAACAGCCTTAAACTCAATGCTTACAGAGAAAGAAAAACAGCCCGTCTGTCTTTTAAAATCAACAAAGAAACGACTGATACATCTTTGGATTTTTTTTACATCGACTTGAAATCAGTAAGTAAAATGAAAAATCACAACCAAGACATCTTCAAATCAATAAACACACAAACCTATTGTCAATGCACAATGCTGTTGAATGTGGGAAAATGTAGTCTGGCTATACATTTCATTTTGCAAAAATGTACCATTTAGTTTCCCACAGGCATTATTGACGCTTATGATGAGAGCTAAGTTCCAAGAGAGAACCTACTCGAAAGGTCTCCTGATCACTACCCAGTCACCATGGGAAATGTGTATTCTCTCTCGCCCAGCTATCAGAAGGCGGCTGGAGATGGGCCCGCAACGTTGGGCAACGACACAACAGTTCAGAACAGCAAGAACGCCAGAGATAAGAACCTGAAGGATCACTTGCTCATCAACATAAAGCGAAAGAAGGGCTCCAAGGGGGCGCAGCCTTACGGGAACAACCAGAACAGTGTGACCCACCTCAACAATGAGAACCTGGGGAAGTCTCAATCCCGCACCAACCTGTACACCCACACCCAGGATCAGAGCACCTCAGACCTCGTCAAGAGCTCTGACAACGCCTCCTAGCCGGACAAGAAGGCCCCCCTGACGCGCCCAAGAGGGTGATGGCCCAGGCCTTCACCGGCGAGCTGCTGCGCTTCCTGTCCCTAACGACCTAGGGCTGTGGCTGCAGAGCGTGGACCCGCTCCTGCTCCACCACGATTGGGGTAATCAGAGCTTCCTCACCCCAGCCAACGTGGTGTTTGTCTACATGCTTTGCCGGAAGGTGGTCTCCTCCGGGGCAGTCACCGAGCACCAGCTGCAGGCCATGGTGATCACCTGCCTCTACCTGACCTGCTCCTACTTGGGCAACGAGACCTCCCCACTCAGACCCTTCCTGGTGGAGAGCTCCAGGGACATCTTCTGGGAGAGCTGCCTGTCTATCATCAACCTGATGAGTGGCAACATGCTCCAGATGAGCACGGACCTGCATTATTTCTTCCAGCTGAAGAACGAGAGCCAGATAGAAGATGAGCCGCTTACTCAACATTAGCTCATCTAATGTTGTAACTTTAGCTACCGTTAACATTAGCTGTCTGACTTTATTAGCCAGCTAATTTCCACACCATAAACTCAATTATTTAAATCCGTTAAGCTGGCTAATGTTGCTCAACATTTCTCTGGCTAGCTAATGGAGAATTCGATCCAGCTAGCAAGATACTTAATACTAACAATACTTCTTCCACCACACTTTCTCCCTCACCTCAAACTTTCCAAATGCCAGTTTTCGGTTATAGCTCATGAAGTACGCTTCATCACCTTGTCACCCCCGTCTCTGTGGTCAGGCTTCTCACGTAACGTTACCTCTTCATTATCAATCAGGGGACGCGCTGCTGTAACTGAAAAGGCAGATTGCCACTCTCCGCTGTCTTTCCAGAGCGTGCGCTGATGCTGTAACTAGCAAAATGGCTCTCTCTTCAGTCATGTGCTGCATTCTGTTATGTGAACGATTGGCTGAATCTTGGATACAGCCAGTATTGCTCCCAACGTGCATCACTCGTTCACTTACAGCCAGTAGTGATCCAAAGCCCCCCCCAAAACTTTTCATCGGATCTACATGAATCACGTAGGTCAACCATTTTGGAAAACAGCAAATTTTGCAGAAAGGTGACTAGTTGGCATCCTTGTTCTCGCCATTTGATTTGAGAATTAAGTGCATCTGCATTAGTCAAAACTAGTTTAGCTATGCTTGCTAATAGGCCATTTGATTACCAGGGAATTACTTTATACTTTGGTCAAAGTAGAAAGAAAAAAAAGATGTCCAATTCATATTGTGCTAGAAGACATTAAGCATAAAAAATGTTTAACTAGTACTATATCTTTGATGAATCTTGTAGGCGTGAAAACACATCAAAAGAAACCGTGGCCCATTGTCCCCTTGCAAGGTTTCCAAAAGACCAAAGTACAGTAACTCCACTGTTGTATAGGTCAACCGCCCCTTTACCCCCACCCCATCTCATAACATTCACTAACCTTGACCAGGTTGTTGGTGAACCAGAACACCCCTCCTGTGTGCAACAGGCTCTCAAAGAGGTGTAGCGCGCCACTGTCCACCCAGCCCTTCCACAGCACCGAGCGGAATTGCTTGCGGAGGGCCTCGTGGATGGGCTCCTTGGCCGAGAGCAGGTTGCGGTAGGGGATGGGCTCCTGGCCCTCCATGGGCGGCCGCAGGGCCAGGCCTGTCTGCTGGAACACGTCAGCACACATGTTCTCCAGGATGGAACTCATGATCACCACCCTGAGGGAGAGATGAAGGGTTAATGGGCTTGTGCTTACGTGATTTTCAGTCTGGTTGCTATACACTGGTGGTGAATTATGGGAGTTGCCCGATTACAAAGTGAAACGGGTTGAACACTAAGGAAGGTGATACAAATCATTCAATCTGTCGTCATCATCGTCGGCTGACCCACCTTTTAAAACGTCAGCGTTAACTAGAATTTGTCTGGTTGATTAGACATCTGCTCAGTGGCTAAATAATCAGGCTAATGCTTTGGTTGTTGAAAAACATTGTCCAGCAGCAGTGCATGTGTGTGTGTCAGACCATGGTTCAAATACTATTTCAAATATATCAATTACTTTCACAAGAAGTAGTTGATTCGGGCCACATAAGAAAATACTAACACAGAAAATATGTATTTAAATAACAAATACATGTACAGTGCCTTCCGAAAGTATTCAGACCCCTTGACTTTTCCACATTTTGTTACGTTACAGCCCTATTCTAAAATGGATTAAAAAGTCCCCCCCAAGTTCGGGCTCTGGCTGGGCCACTCAAGGACAATGTCCCGAAGCCACTCCTGCTTTGTCCTGGCTGTGTGCTTAGGGTCGTTGTCCTGTTGGAAGATGAACCTTGACCCCAGTCTGAGGTCCTGAGTGCTCTGGAGCAGGTTTTCATCAAGGATCTCTGTACTTTGCTCCATTCATCTTTCCCTCGACCCTGACTAGTCTCCCAGTCCCTGCCGCTGAAAAACATACCCACAGCATGATGCTGCTGCCGCCACCATGATTCACAGTAGGGATGATGCCAGGTTTCCTCCAGACGTGACGCTTGTCATTCAGGCCAAAGAGTTCAATCTTGGTTTCATCAAACCAGAGAATCTTGTTTCTCATGGTCAGAGTCTTTAAACTCCAAGCGGGCTGTCATGCACCTTTTAATGAGGATTGGCTTCCGTCTGGCTACACTACCATGAAGGCCTGATTGGTGGAGTGCTGCAGAGATGGTTGTCCTTCTGGAAGGTTCTCCCATCTCCACAGAGGAACTCTAGAACTCTGTCAGAGTGACCATCGGTTTCTTGGACACCTCCCTGACCAAGGCCCTTCTACCCCGACTGCTCAATTTGGCCGTGAGGCCAGCTCTAGAAAGAGTCTTGGTGGTGATGGAGGCCACTGTGTTCTTGGGGACCTTCAATGCTACAGAAATGTGTTGGTACCCTTCCCCAGATCTGTGCCTCGACACAATCCTGTCTCAGAGCTCTACGGACAATTCCTTCGACCTCAAGGCTTGGTTTCTGCTCTGACACGCACTGTCAACTGTGGGACCTTATATAGACAGGTGTGTGCCTTTCCAAATCATGTCCAATCAATTGAATTTACCACAGGTGGACTCCAATCAAGTTGTAGAAAGGATGATCAATGGAAACAGGATGCACCCGAGCTCAATTTCGACTCTCATAGCAAGGAGTCTGAATACTTACGCAAATATGCTTTTTTGTGTGCAAAGTTTACTTTATCATTATGGGTTAGTGTGTAGATTGCTGAGGATTTGTATTTATTTAATCTATTTTAGAATAAGGCTGTAAAACGTAACAAAATGTGGAAAAAGTCAATGTGTCTGAATCCTTTCTGTATTTCACACCCAAGTCTAGTGTGTGTACCGTTCATTGTAGAACTGCAGCGTGTTCTCCCCATACAGCGGGGTCATGAGCTGGCGGATCATGGTCTGGGGCTTCTCCCTCTCATCCAGCCCCAGCATCCTCACATGGGCTACCAGCCAGGCCACAGCACAGATAGCCATGCTGCATACCTTGCCCTTGATGTTGTCTGTTATCTTCTACACTCGGGAGGGGAGGGGGGTGAGCGAGAGAGAGAAGAGGAGAAAGAAAAAGGAGAAGAGGGGAAGATGAGTGAGTGTGTGTGTGAACTCTGCGCATGCTTCCGGGCCACTTGTATGACAAATTAATTAACTTTATGAATGGTTTAAACGAGGAAGAGACCAAAAATTAAATACATGCAAGCTCTAACCATTATGTCAGCAGAGCCATTTAGACCTACACGCTATGGCCAATCATTTTCCACTATGTCAAGAGCAAGTTCACTTCTGTGATTCAACGGTTCACTGTCTACGTAGTATTGAGCTCAAAGTAGGACAAAATAGACGACACATAATACGGGACACACCTGTACAGCCTCCACAGACAGCACGCCATTCTCCCAGGCATTCAACACCTCCAAGATGGCCGCCGGCGTGCTGAGACAAATCTCGTGCCACTTCATCTGACTGACACACAGTGGTATATAAATCGGTACAGCTTCAAGAAAACAATGCCAATAAATACATTTAAGGAAGGATAAGAGATGGTACACAAAGGACTCCAGTTTAAATAATGTCCCCCCCCCACTGGCTCCTCAAAAAGAGAAATTTGAACATGGCGGACAACATTTCAACCATAGCCTGGACTTCTTCCTCTGTTCTTTTTTAACCCAGCAGCAGAGAAACACCGAGTTCCAGTCTGATTCTGACCCTAGAGTGAAAAGATAGTAAGTACGCGATCACTCACACTAGCTTCATCTCAGAGGAGTTGTTGAGGAGAGCCACTAGGCTCTCTACCTTGCCAGACTCGGGCCTGAAGCAGGGGTGGTCTGGGTTCAGGGTCTTGCCCTCTTCTGGCATGCAGGTCTGCAGCCACGTCTCAAAGAACGGGGTCTCCCCCGAGGGGCTGGGATCCGACAGGATCACCTGGAGGGGGTCACAGAGTCGTATGATATAATATGGAGCGGGGGATATTTCTTAAATCATTTTTTGTTTTATTTAAATATGATATAAATCTATGAGGGACAGGTTCTGACCATGAAACGTATGTAACATGAGTCATATTACCCATTATAGAAATGTGGCAAAGACATCACAGCTGTGCCATTCGATAGCACAAGCAGAAAGCTATTGCGTGTTTTGGCCACCTAGTGGAGCTGTGCTGAAAGAGCAGGACAATGATGAAAAATCTACAGGAGAAGTGAAAGGGGGGGGGGGGGGGGGCTGACCCTAGTTCAGCTCTCCTGCTCTAAGACACCTTCTGAATACCTAGACCTAGATCACTTACATAGATAGCGTTAGTACTAGGTGTGAGACCAACCTCTGATCCGTAGGTCTGCACCACGTGACACAGCATGAGGAAGGATATGTCGAACAGCAGGGCTCGCACTGAGGCCGACTTGGCTGCAACGAGGTAGAAAAAACAAGACTCGATGTCAAAATCAAATCCGTTTCAAAAAGTCCCACACTCGTAATGTTAAATGTTCTTCAAAAAGTCCCATACTCACATCCTTCTCCACTGATGTGCTTCGGAAACTCATTCAGCCTGAGAAGCAAAGACAGAGCACCAATAAATAAATCGCCTTTAAACACAGACCTTACATCATGTATATTTTTCCCCATTTTGACCTTTAGAAAAAACTCCACAGTAATATGGTTGGAGTCTGTCAATAAATTGTATTGAACAGTCCTGATGGACTGTTGGGCACACTGTAGCTAACGTGGCTTGATGCGTGTCTCACTTGATGAACTTCCGGGCGAAGGACTTGAGTTTTCCCGTGGCTGCGGCTGCAGCCAGGAGGAGGTCCAGGCTCTTCCCAGAGAGCATGTGTCCCAGCACCCCCAGAAGGCCCTCTGGAGACTTGGAGTGGTCTGCGTCCACCGTCTAACACAAAAGGAGAAGACAGACATAGACCACAGTAATGAGAGTGTGATATGGGTGACTTGGAAGTTGTTTAGCAAAAGTTGGAGCTCTGCAATAGCTTTATGATGAGGTGAACTAACTGTCTTTACATCAGTACTTACTCAGGGATATAGTAAAGGATAAAAGTCAGCATCGTGTTCATTAGTGCACATTGTAGCTAAACATTTTAAATTGGAATTTCTATTAGACAAGTTGGAATAGAACCTCCCCCCCCCGACTGTAAAGCTAGGTAGGGTTGGCATGGGGAGAACGAGGACCTTGAGGATGTTGGTGACAGTGGGCTCGGCTCGCAGGATGAGGCCTGGGTTGGGCTGGATGTTGGCGTTTTCTGCAGTCTTCAGCCGTGGAGCATACTCCCTGTCCTCAGCCCTCAAGAAAAAGTTACACACAAGAGGGGAAAGGGAGAGACAGAGGAGAGTGAAAGGAGAGCAAGACACCGACATACAAGCAAAGAGAGAAAGAGCAATGTAGTGATAGGAAAGAGTGAGAGGAGACAGAATGAAAGATATTAGTGGCAAACTTGATGTATTTATACTGTATCATTCTCTTTCAGTGATGTGACACATATGAAGAGGCAGGATGGCTACCCGTACCGTTTAGAAGTGAGGTTGGTCGTGTTGGAGTCCGACAGGAGAGACAGCTTATTGCACTCCTGCAGTAGCATACTTAGACAGTCGCAGCTGGGAAAAAAAACAGACATGGAGTAAAAAGCTTGTCAGACACTGTATAACCTGTCAGCGTGTTATAAACATGCTTATAACATAACTGAACAGAGGAAGCATTTTCCATTATCACTCACTTGCATCTCTGGTCCGCCTTGTCCAGCAGTGGTGTGAGCTTCAGCAGGTACTCAAAGGCAATGTTCACGTCATCCATGAAGTCCTGCTGCAGATTGACCATAATGCATGTCAAGACAGAGACTAGACCAGCACTCTTCACTATCCTACATTCATATCATTCAGGGGTGATTCATATTGAGTATTATACCATGGTATTGTTGAATACTCGTTTCTGATTGGCTTAAAGGGCATTCTAGCAAATTCATCAGCAACCCCTTCATAATCATGACAAGACTTGAGTGAGATCAAAACATGAGTTTTACTATGACTTTGGCAGTGCATTGCCGGAAAAACCAAGTTTCGGCGCTGGGAAGTAACATTTTAAAGGCCCATCTCTTGGCAACAAAGAGAAAATGTTGCAGTTCAAGCTAATGTGCTGCAATTCTTCACATTCTGCCATTAGGCAGAGAGAAAACGTTGCAGTTTTAAAGCTTAAATTACAGTACATTTATGTAGAAAAAACAAAAATAATAGGGGATACAAGTATTGAATTGACAAATGGATAATTAGTGAAATACTGTGAATACCAATATCACCGAGCTTCCCAGGCCCATGTTTACCAGGACTAAGAACATAAATTGTAGATTAATAATGACAGCGTTGTATTGTATTACACACTTTAAACTTATCCCACGGATCCCTTTGCCAAAGGTTGTTTAATCTGCTGTTAGTAATATTCAACAGTGATGCCAACTTCCACACATTGGGCCCTCTTCACACGCCACGTCTCTTATTTCTAACACATTGGGAAAAAGTAGGCCAACTGCTTTTATTTTCGGATTAACATACTCAGTGCGTTAACTTTTCAACTGAACCTCAACATTTTTTCGAAATCACAAGCTTTTTTAAAAATGAGAGCAGCCACGGCAGACTGGACAGGCACATTCGTTCGCCACTGATCAAAGTTTATGACCTAAATTATCTTAATTTCTTATGGCTGCAGGGGCAGTATTGAGTAGCTTGGATGAAAGGTGCACATATTAAAACGGCCTGCTCCTCAGTCCCAGTTGCTAATATATGCATATTATTATTCATAGTGGATAGAAAACACTGAAGTTTCTAAAACTGTTTGAATTATGTCTGTGAGTATAACAGAACTCATATGGCAGGCAAAAACCTGAGAAGTTCCACTTCCTGTTTGAATATTTTCTGAGGTGGCAGATTTTCAACCAAGCTCTCAATGAAATTACAGCGAGATATGGATGAGTTTTCACTAGATGTCAACAGTCAACAGAACTTTGTCTGATGACTCTAATGTGAAGGGGGGCCGAAGGAGACAGGAATGAGTAATCACTGCCACGAGCTGATCACGCATTCACCATGCGCCTTCACATGAGGACGTCCGTTCCACCGCTCTTCTGAAGTCAATCTAATTCTCCGGTTGGAACGTTATTCAAGATGCATGTTAACAACATTCTAAAGATTGATTCGGTACATCGTTTGACATGTTTCTACTGACTGTTACGGAACTTTTGGACATTTCGTCACGTTATAGTGGAGGCGCTTTGTGACTTTGGAATTGTTTACCAAAGGCGCTAACCAAAGTAGCTAATTGGACATAAATAACAGACATTATCGAACAAATCAAGCATTTATTGTGGACCTGGGATTCCTAGGACTGCATTCTGATGAAGTTCAAAGGTAAGGAAACATTTATCATGTATTTTATGGTTTCTGTTGACCCCAACATGGCGGCTAATTTGGCTATTGTTCTGAGCTCCGTCTCAGATTATTGCATGATTTGCTTTTTCCGTAATTAAAAAAATATATATCTGACACAGCAGTTGCATTAAGGAGAGGTATATCTATAATTCCATGTGTATAACATGTATTGTCATCTACATTTATGATGAGTATTTCTGTTGAAACGATGTGGCTATGCAAAATCACTTGATGTTTTTGGAACTAGTGAATTTAACGCGCCAATGTAAACTCAGATTTTTTGTTATAAATATGAACTTTACCAAACAAAACATGCATATATTGTGTAACATGAAGTCCTATGAGTGTCATCTGATGAAGATAAAAGGTTAGTGATTAATTTTATCTCTATTTCTGCTTTTTCTGACTGACAACTTTCGCTGGAAAAATGGCTGTGCTTATTGTGGTTTGGTGTGACCTAACATAATCGTTTGTAGTGCTTTCGCTGAAAAGCATATTTGAAATCTGACACTTGTGGGAGTAACAACAAGAACACCTTTAAAATGATATTGGACACATGTGTGTTTGAGGAATTTTAATATGAGATTTGTTGTTTGAATTTGGCGCCCTGCACTTTGTCTGGCTGCTGTCATATCAACCCCGGTAGCGGGATGCAGCCATAAGAAGTTAAGAGAAGCAAGGCTACATTATTCACCCCCTGTGCTCATTTGCAATTCAGCACTAGGTCCATTAGGCTGTAACAAGGAAAAGGCAGCATTGAGCAGGAATTCTGGTAGTGACACGACTTGTATAACTGTGTGATGAACATTATTTTGCTCTAACAGATTGTGAACCCACATGTGTAACTGATTCTAGTGGGGACAGCAATACATTGAAATATAATTTTGGGTTGGGTGTAGGGGCAGGCTGTGTCATCTGGTCTTCAGGAGATTATATTATCCGTTTCAATGGGCTAACAGACTAATTAGTGTCCTCATCTCAGCAAGAACACTACTGTTAATCCCCATACTTGAATTTATTCACTTCTAATCAATTTTGCTGGTGCAATTAGGTTATTTGAAATCTAATGCCAACTTGTGTCCTTGAAAATATAGAAATATTTTGGGGGTAGTGCTGGACAGTGATGAATATAGACGGTAAGAATATGAGAATAGGCTATATTGAAATGCCCCTTATCCTATTTTGTCATTGTTGTACTGTGCACAAGCTGCTGGGCAGAAATGGTAGGCATAAATTATAAGAGCTTGCTGATGTAGGCAAGATGGAAAGGTTTTGCAAATCAGCCTCAACCACCTGCAGATTGATATTCATTAGATTTTTGAATGTGGGATAATTTGTCAGATGAACATATTCAAAGCCCCAGTATTTGGGAAACATAGATCAGGGACGGCCAACCCCCTCGGAGAGCTATCTCTCGGCAGGATTCTTTTTTCCTACGGTACTATTTAAAAAAAGGGATAGTTCACCATATTTCCATGCTTTTCTTATGGACAAGGAGAGACTGCAATCCATCATATGGTTAGCCACTTCAACCAAACCATTAATATTAGCATTTTCTAACCAAAAACCGAACATAATTCAATGTTCCCCAGAAAGCACACTCTAAATTTCATGCCCAAATCATTTCAAAGTAATTTCAAACCAAGTCAGTGTGTTTTAAGTGTATATTCAACTTTAAAAGAATCCTAAATACACTTGACCTGTGATTTTTAAAACATTTGATTCCACCCTGGTCATGGGCCATGTGAAAATATGAATTGCAGGAAATAGCTTTAAAACTGTATTTTTCCTGGGACGGGACGCCCATACTCCCACATTCAGGAGAGATCTCACTCCAAGGTATCTTCAAAAGATGTCAGCCCTGTATTCAATAACGTTTGTAGTTTCATTTATTTATTTATCTGGCTGCAGACTCCCTGCAGTACCTCCCCTGTTCTAGAGTGTGCATTATTTCCCTACAATACACAGCATAATTCAATGGCTACGAAGTTCATTCTTACATGTTCGATGTTTGAGCTGCTTTTGAAAGCAAAAAAAGTCCAACTGAAAACATTACTGGCATTGCTTAATTACTGGCATTGCTCGATTTTCATAATAGCAAGCTAGGACGGATGGCTTGGTTAACCAAGCTAGCAAGTCTGTTCGGTTACCGAGGCAACTACTATAGCTATCCCATAAACTTGCTAGCTACTTCGGTGAGCTTTGGAACACATTTCTACCAGCAAATGTGTTCAATTATAGCCTTGGTATAAAAGGGATAATCAACTCGGCGCTCTGTGCGTTCTCAGAAAAACAACGCACCTCCGTGCATGGTTAGTTGTCGTCTATTATTTTCCACAGAACGCATAGCCCCTCGTTGATTATCCCTTTCATATTTCCAAATGTATATTACTGGTAAATAAACTTGAAACAGATCTTATAACCATTGATTGTTATGGATGTAAAGAGAATAACTCAGTACTATACCTGTACCTTCTCACCCTGGGGATACTTCTTTAGCCTGAGGAGAACCTGGGGGATCTAGAGATGAGAGGATCATCAGTAAGATGGTGACATCTCATGGGCTCCCATGAAAAGAAAACATTCAAATGCTTGCGCCAAGGACCATAAAACATTTATATACTGTAACTATCCGGCATTAAGCACCTTAAGGAAGGTGAAGGCGGTCCACTTGAGCTCCTCGGTGCCCTCTGGTGACTCGATGAGGCCAGTGAAACACGCCTTCCAGATCTCCAACACAAAGAGTGGCGCGGGGATACGCTGCACAGGGGAATGAGCCAGGCTTGGGGGGTCAATATTCCATTTCAATTCGGGAAGTAAACCGATTTACAATTTCCCTCAACTAAAAGTGAAACTCAAAGTGAAAGTTGCATACGCTTTGCATACGTTAACTCTCGACCAATTAAGGCTCACCTGCATCCTCTTGATCATCATGAGCTGCTCCACCAGTGGCTGAGTCTCCCCTGTCAGGTTCATGGTTCCTTCCAGCATGATGAAGGCGTGGACCGACGGGAACAACGAGTGTTGCGGAGGGTCTGACTGTTCAGACAGAATCGTAGGAATACTGAGGGGGAAGATTGGTCAGATGATTATAAAAAACAGCCATCGTGGCTTCAATTATTGTTTACAAAGGCCATTGGCTTGTACCCCGTAAGTGCTACATTCTCACCTCTTCACCAATGAAATGCACTCCTCCAGCTTGCCTCTCAGTGTCTGATTGGTCAGACTGTTGAGCCCCTCTGCCACTTTGAGCAAAGCTTGCTCCACATTGGTCCAGGAAGCTTTGGAAACATATCATATGATGTGGAGTCAAACATACCAATGAAATACATTCAAATCAAATGCTATAACAATATTAATATATTGTCATTTCAGTTTTATCCAAATAATATGCAGCTAACTACATGTAAACTCAGCAAAAAAAGAAAAGTCTGCTCACTGTCAACTGCGTTTATTTTCAGACTTAACATGTGTAAATATAGGTAACAAGATTCAACAGACAAACTGAACAAGTTACAAACATGTGACTAACAGAAATTGAATAATGTGTCCCTGAACAAAGGGGAGTCAAAATCAAAAGTAACAGTCAGTATCTGGTGTGGCCACCAGCTGCATTAAGTACTGCAGTGCATCTCCTCCTCATAGACTGCACCAGAACACTGACATTCCTGTCTTGCAGGAAATCACGCACAGAACGAGCAGTATGGCTGGTGGCATTGTACCTTCATGCTGAAGGGTCATGTCAGGATGAGCCTGCAGGAAGGGTACCACATGAGGGAGGAGGAGGTCTTCCCTGTAACGCACAGCATTGAGATTGTGTGCAATGACAACAAGCTCAGTCCGATGATGCTGTGACACACCGCCCCAGACCATGACGGACCCTCCACCTCTAAATCAATCCCGCTCCAGAGTACAGGCCTCGGCGTAACGGTCATTCCTTCAACGATAAACGTGAATCCGACCATCACCCCTGGTGAGACAAAACCGCGACTCGTCAGTGAAGAGCACTTTTTGCCAGTCCTGTCTGGTCCAGCGATGGTGGGTTTGTGCCCAAAGGCGACGTTGTTGCCGGTGATGTCTGGTGAGGACCTGCCTTACAACAGGCCTAAAAGCCCTCAGTCCAGCCTCTCTCAGCCTACTGCGGACAGTCTGAGCACTGATGGAGGGATTGTGCGTTCCTGGTGTAACTCAGGCAGTTGATGTTGCCATCCTGTACCTGTCCCGCAGGTGTGATGTTCGGATGTACCGATCCTGTGAAGGTGTTGTTACACGTGGTCTGCCACTGCGAGGATGATCAGCTGTCCATCCTGTCTCCCTGTAGCGCTGTCTTAGTACAGACATTGCAATGTCTCACAGTACAGACATTGCAATTTATTGCCCTGGCCACATCTGCTGTCCTCATGCCTCCTTGCAGCATGCCTAAGGCACGTTCATGCAGATGAGCAGGGACCCTGGGCATCTTTCTTTTGGTATTTTTCAGAGTCAATAGAAAGGCCTCTTTAGTGTCCTACGTTTTCATAACTGTGACCTTAATTGCCTACTGTCTGTAAGCTGTTAGTGTCTTAACCATTCCACAGGTGCATGTTCATTAATTGTTCATGGTTCATTGAACAAGCATGGGAAACAGTGTTTAAACCTTTTACAATGAAGATCTGTGAAGATACTTGGATTTTTATTAATTATCTTTGAAAGAAAGGGTCCTGAAAAAAGGACATTCATTTTTTTGCTGAGTTTAGTTATAAGAAAACCACTTAGAAGATTCTGTATCCCCTGACTGACCTTGGTCCTCCAGGCGAGCGATGTGGACTAGGGCCCTGTTCTTCTGGCTGTTCACCAAATCCCTCAGCCTCTCCAGGCAGGCCCTCAGGTTGGCTTCGGTGCTGGCCGACGGCCCCAGCTCCCTGAGCCTCTCGCAGTAGCAGGCGCAGCCCGTCAGGAGCCACACTACCACACCCAGCAGGGCCCGGCACAGCCCGATGCACTCCTCTGCCTTCCCGTGGCAGCTGGGTAGAATTGAGGTTAGGGATTATTCTGGGGTATTATTTTTCAAAGTGAAAGATGACTTGATGTCAGAAATGCACTCACTCTGACGCTCTGAGATAATCATTCAACCGGCAGACTCATAACTATTAGTGCTTCAACCATATTTAATAACAAAAAAAGAGAGTTGCATCTCTTTCTCGGCAGAGCCAGGATGAAACGTTTTCTAGGGCTAACGCCATTGTCAAATTTAAAGGAAGGAAGAATATAACAGGACGGGAGTGGGACGGGATAAAGCAAGTGTGTAGTACCTGAGACGGTGGCAGAACATGTCCATTATCTCCAACAGGGACTTGACGCAGAGCTCTCTGGAGAAGTCCTCAAACTTCGGGAACAAAAAGGAGCATGTCAGACAAGTTGTCATCCGATGAAAGCATGCATGTCTGGGAGCGGTCAGACAGTTGTTATTGGTGACAGAAAGAGGAACCCAACTCACCTTACTGATGGCTAAGAGTACACTTGAATAAGAGACCATCTGAGGAAATACAATGGTTTCTATTAATAATAATTCATTTCTATTAATAAATAATCAAGCACCGCTTGTCACTTTTCACCAGCAAATCTCCAACACTGTCTTTCCTACCATGGGAAGAATATGCAGAATAACTCTTCAATAATCCAACAACCAAAGACAGATCTTACATTAGTCAAGCAATATGAAACAAATTTGAGATGTTCATATTTTCATAAAAGCATGAAACTTAGTACACTTGTACTGTTTGGGGCCCTGCACATTTTCAGATATGGAGCCATCGCAGAAACATTCTCCATTCCGCCATAACGAAAACATTTATTTTGTGTCGTATCTCCCGAACCAAACATGATAACACAGAAAGGGTGAGGTCTGCAACTATGTTTTGTTGGTCAATGATCCCAACGGTGCCATGTACACCAGAAACAGTTCTGATTGTTATATAACAATGGTAAAGAGCCATGGTAAGCAACGGGAAGAATTCCAATAAAAACACTTCCTGACAACGTACGCAAAATAATATTATTTCAGCTGTCGTCTTGCCGCCGCTGTTGTGAAAGTGGATACTGTGTAAATTCAAGGAACACAGGAAGGCCTATGAAAATATCTGGACATAGATTTTATAATATTAATTTGGGTAGATGCTAATATGTGTCCTATTTCACAACGTGTTTTTTTGCATCTCACTCCCCATGAGACACCCTCGGAGAGTAGGGTAACGGCCAGGGTCTGCAATTATTAATAGTGACTCGCGCAATTAAGGTTAATTGCCTTGCTCAAGGGCACATCGACCGATTTTGCACCTTGTCGACTCGGGGATTCGAACTAGCAACCTTTCAGTTACTGGCCAAACGCTCTAACCGCTAGAGAGAAACCCTACGCCACGGAACGGGCGGTATGGGCTGTGGGTGGGGTCAGCCTGTTCCGACCCTGCCCACCACACGTGTTCATTTGAGGAAGCTTTCCAGACAGACAAGCGATGGGCAGAGTGGGGTTCGTATGTAGCTCAGTGGGCATGTTTAGTACAAAACTGTTTTGGTACAGTGCAGATAGAAATGTTATTAATAGAACTGACATGATTGATTTTAATCAGAGGCATGTTTGTTCTACATAATACATTTCTATCCATCTAAACGTTTGCCAAAGTTGTCCCTCCTGCTGAACACTAGCCACAATAACGATTAGCCACAAAAGTAGAATTTGCAGTTTGCCTTTAGAAAAAACTCCCTCATTGAAAGCAAAGCAAACAAATACACAGGGAAATCATGCCATATTTGGACTAGATTGGAATGTTGTTACATCATTTAAAATGAAATACAATGATTCATTAGTTGGACCAAAAAACTGTTGAAATCCAACTGTGGAAGCATTAAACTGCATAATTGCATTGGGGGCATACTTCTACGCACTGTAAAGCCTTAGCTACGGATTGTGCACCCATGAAATGGGGTATCAGCGTACTCAGTGACATCCACAGAAAACAATTCTCAAGAGTATAAACAAATATTAGCGTCTTAGCTCTTATTGCAGAACAATGACTGTGGAAAATCACCTTCAAAGTCAGTAGATTGTGTGCATTGGACAATCATATTGCACTGTACAGTCTAACCCAGGGTTTCCCAAACTCGGTCCTGGGGCTCACCCTGGGTGTACGTTTCGTTTTTTTGCCCTAGTACTACACACAGCTGATTCAAATAACCAACTCATCATCAAGCATTGATTATTTGATTCAGCTGTGTAGTGCGAGGTTAAAACATTTGCACCCAGGGGGGGCCCCAGGACCGGGTTTGGGAAACCCTGGCCTAACCTATAGATTATGCCCCCATGAAATGGTGTATCAGCCTACTCAGTGACACCCACAGAACAACTACAGTGCATTCCGAGATTATTCAGATCAACTTTTATCACATTACAGCCTTATTCTAAAATGGATTAAATCCCCCCCCCCCCCTCATTAATCTACACACTATACCCAATAATGACAAAGTGAAAACAGGTTTAGAAATGTTTGCAAATCTATTAAAAATAAAAATCTTATGTACATTAGTATTCAGACCATTTGCTATGAGACTCGAAATTGAGCTCAGATGCATCCTGTTTCAAATGATCATCCTTGAGATGTTTCTACAACTTGATTGGAAAAACCAAGCCATGAGGTCAAAGGAATTGTCCGCAGAGCTCCGAGAAAGGATTGTGTCGAGGCACAGATCTGGGGAAGGGTACCAAAACATTTCTGCAGGATTGAAGGACACCAAGAGCACAGTGGCCTCCATTTTTAAATGGAAGAAGTTTGGAACCACCAAGACTCTTCCTAGAGCTGGCCGCCCAGCCAAACTGAGCAATCAAGGGAGAAGGACCTTGGTCAGGGAGGTGACCAAAAACCCGATGGTCACTGACAGAGCTCCTCTGTGGAGATGGGAGAACCTTCCAGAAGGACAACAACCATAAGCACACAACCACAACAACGCAGGAGTTGCTTTGGGACAAGGCTCTGAATCTCCTTGAGTGGCCCAGCCAAAGCCCGGACTTGAACCTGATCGGAAATCTTCGGAGAGACCTGAAAATAGCTGTGCAGCGACGGTCCCCATCCAACCTGACAGAACTTGAGACAATCTGCTGAGAAGAATGGGAGAACCTCCCCAAATACAGGTGTGCCAAGCTTGTAGCATCATACCCAAGACTTGATAGAGGTCGACCGATTAATCGGAATGGCCGATTAATTAGGGCCGATTTCAATCGGAAATGTTTTTTTTTGTTGTTTTTTTTACACCTTTATTTAACTAGGCAAGTCAGTTAAGAATACATTCTTATTTTCAATGACGGCCTAGGAACGGTGGGTTAACTGCCTTGTTCAGGGGCAGAACGACAGATTTTTACCTTGTCAGCTCAGGGATTCAATCTTGCAACCTTACGGTTAACTAGTCCAACGCTCTAACCACCTGCCTCACGAGGAGCCTGCCTGTTACGCGAATGCAGTAAGAAGCCAAGGTAAGTTGCTAGCTAGCATTACACTTATCTTATAAAAAAAAAAAATCTATCAATCATAAATCACTAGTTATAACTACACATGGTTGATGATATTACTAGTTTATCTAGCGTGCCCTGCGTTGCATATAATCGATGCGGTGCGCATTCGCGAAAAAGGACTGTCGTTGCTCCAACGTGTACCTAACCATAAACATAAACGCCTTTCTTAAAATCAACACACAGAAGTATATATTTTTAAACCTGCATATTTAGCTAAAAGAAATCCAGGTTATTAACAGGCAATATTAACTAGGTGAAATTTTGTCCCTTCTCTTGCGTTCATTCCACGCAGAGTCAGGGTATATGCAACAGTTTGGGCCGCCTGGCTCATTGCGAAATAATTTGCCAGAATTATGACATAACATTGAAGGTTGTGCAATGTAACAGGAATACTTAGACTTATGGATGCCACCCATTAGATAAAATACGGAACGGTTCCGTATTTCACTGAAAGAATAAACGTTTTGTTTGAGATGATAGTTTCCGGATTCGACCATATTAATGACCTAAGACTCGTATGTGTGTTATTAAGTTATAATTAAGTCTATGATTTGATAGAGCAGTCTGACTGAGCGATGGAAGGCACCAGCAGGCTCGTAAGCATTCATTCACACAGCACTTTCGTGCATTTTTCCAGCAGCTTTTTGCAATGCTTCAAGCATTGCGCTGTTTATGACTTCAAGCCTATCAACTCCCGAGATTAGGCTGGTGTAACCAATGTGAAATGGCTAGCTAGTTAGCGGGGTGCGCGCTAATAGCGTTTCAAACGTCACTCGCTCTGAGAATTGGATTAGTTGTTCCCCTTGCTCTGCATGGGTAACGCTGCTTCAAGGGTGGCTGTTGTCGATGTGTTCCTGCTTCAAGACCAGGTAGCGGCGAGGAGAGGGATGGAAGCTATACTGTTACAATGGCAATACTAAAGTGCCTATAAGCACATCCAATAGTCAAAGGTACATGAAACACAAATCGTAGAGAGAGAAATAGTCCTATAATTCCTATAATAACTACAACCTAAAACTTCTTACCTGGGAATATTGGAGACTCATGTTAAAAGGAACCACCAGCTTTCATATGTTCTCATGTTCTGAGCAAGGAATTTAAACGTTAGCTTTCTTACATGGCACATATTGCACTTTTACTTTCTTCTCCAACACTTTGTTTATGCATTATTTAAACCAAATTGAACATGTTTCACTAAATGGATTTTATTGATGTATTATAGTAAGTTAAAATAAGTGTTCATTCAGTATTGTTGTAATTGTCATTATTACAAATAAAATAGGCCGATTAATCGGTAGCGGCTTTTTTGATCCTCCAATAATCGGTATCGTGTTGAAAAATCATAATCGTTCGACCTCTACTTGAGGCTGTAATGTTTTCTGCCCCTCCCAAAAGATAAGAATTTGTAGATTATTGGCCCTCTTTCTGGGATTCACCAACAAACAGGACCACACCTGTCCTGCTGAGGAGTGACGGACTCCATCCTAGCTGGAGGGGTGCTCTCATCTATGAACATAGAGCCCCGTGTAACTCCTCTAGCGCTACAATGAGATAGCCTGCCAGCTTAGTGAACTCTGTCTGCCACTAGCACACAGTCAGTGTAGTCAGCTCAGCTATCCCCATTGAGACCATGTTTGTGCCTCGATCTAGGTTGAGCAAAACATACGTGATCGCCTTAACAATATCACTGGAATAAAGACCTCCCTTCCTGTCATTATTGAAAGAGATTGATCTCACATCTCAAAATAGGGTTAATTAATGTTAGATCCTTCACTTCCAAGGCAGTCGTAGACAATGAACTAATCACTAATCATAATCTTGAAGTGACTGGCCTGGCTGAGAGATGGCCCAAGCCTGATGAATGTAAGGTGTTAAAATGAGGCCTCTCCGCATGGTTACACTAGTGACCATATCCCCCGTGCATCCCGCAAAGGCGGAGGTGTTGCTAACACTTATGAGAGCAAATTGCAATTTACAGAAAAAAAAGACTGTCTTTTGAGCTTCTAGTCATGAAATCTATGCAGCCTAGTCAATCACTTTTTATAGCTAGTGTTTACTGGCCTCCTGGGCCGTGTACAACGTTCCTCACTGAATTCCCTGAATACCTAATCAGACATTGTAGTCATGGCAGATATTCACATTTTTGGTGACTTCAATTGTCCCATGGAAAAGTCCACAGACCCACTCCAAAAGTCTTTCAGAGCCATCATCGACTCAGTGGGTTTTGTCCAACATGTCTCCGGACCTACTCACTGCCACACTCTGGTCATAGTTTTGTCCCGTGGAATAAATGTTGTGGATCTTAATGTTTTTCCTCATAATCCTGGACTACCGGACCACCATTTTATTACATTTGCAATCGCAACAAATAATCTGCTCAGACCCCAACCAAAGATAATCAAAAGCCGTGCTATAAATTCTCAGACAACCCCAAGATTCCTAGATGCCCTTCCAGACTCCCTCCACCTACCCAAGGACATCGACGTACACAAATCGGTTAACCACTTAACTGAGGATCTTAATTTAACCTTGCGTAATACCCTAGATGCAGTCGCACCCCTAAAAACAAAACATTGGTCACAAGAAATTTGCTCCCTGGTATACAGAAAATACCCGAGCCCTGAAGAAAGCTTCCCAAAAAATTGGAACTGTGATTGTGCTCCACCATTTCCGTTCCAACTAACTTGGATAGACAGTACCGTGCAATATCGAAGAGTCAATCGTAGCCTTAACAGTTGCTTAACACTGCTGCTCGATCCTATTTTTCCAACCTAATTGAGGAGAATAAGAACAATCCAAAATGTATTTTTGATCCTGTCGCAAAGCTAACTAAAAAGCAGCATTCAACAGAGGTTAGCTTTCACTTCAGCAGTGATAAATTCAAACTTCGAGGAAAAGATCATGATCATTAAAAAACTAATTACAGACTCCACTTTGAATCTGCGTATTTCTCCAAAGCTCAGTTGTGCTGAAAGAGCTACTTCCTGTGCTTGGCCCTCCTGTTGAAGCCCTCCTGTCCCTATCGACCAGATGTGTACCAAACTCACTAAAAGTGGCAGTATTAAAGCCTCTCTTGAAAAAGCCAAACCTTGACCCGGAAAATATAAAAAACTAAAATCGGCCTATATCAAATCTCCCATTCCTTTCAATACTTTTTAAAAAGCTTTTGCGCAGCAACTCACTGCCTTCCTGAAGACAAATAATGTATATGCTTCAGTCTGGTTTTAGACCCCATCATAGCACTGAGACTGCCGTCGTAAAGGTGGTAAATCGGTCCTCGTGCTCCTAGACCTTAGTGCTGCTTTTGACACCCTCGATCACCACATTCTTTTGAAGAGATTGGAAACCCAAATTGGTCTACACGGACAAGTTCTTGCCTAGTTCAGATCTCATCTGTCGGAAAGATAGCGGTTTGTCTCTGTAGATGGTTTGTCCTCTGACAACTCAATTGTAAGTTTCGGCGTTCCTCAAGGTTCCCTATTAGGACCAATATTGTTTTCACTATATATTCTAACTCTTGGTAATGTCATTCAGAAACACAATGTCAACATTCACTGCTATGCCGACTACACCCAGCTGTACATTTCGATGAAACATGGTGAAACCCCAAAATGCCTACCCCGAAAGCCTGTGTCTCAGACATAAGGAAGTGGATGGCGGCAAATGTTTCACTTTTAAACTTGGGACAAAACAGAGATGCTAGTTCATGTCCCAAGAAACAAAGATCTGCTGTTCAATCTGACAATTAATATTGATGGTTGTACAGTCGTCTCAAATAAACCTGAAGGACCTCGCCTTTACTCTGGACCCTGATCTCTCTTTTGACAATCATATCAAGAATATTTCAAGGACAGCATTTCTCCATCTTTGTAAAATTGCAAAAATCTGAAACTTTTTGTAAAATAATTATGCAGAAAAGCTAATCCATGCTTTTGTCACTTCTAGATTAGGTTACTGCAATGCTCTACTCTCGGCTACCCGGACAAAGCACTAAAAAACCTCAGGTAGTGCTAAACACGGCTGCTAGAACCTTAACCAGGACCAAAATATTTGATCACATTACTCCAGTGCTAGCCTCTCTACATTGGCTTCCTGTTAAGGCTACGACTGACTTCAAGGTTTTACTGCTAACCTACAAAACATTACATGGGCTTGCTCCGACCCATCTCTCCGATTTGGTCCTGCCGTACATACATAGACGTATGCTATGGTCACAAGACGCAGGCCCATTGTCCCTAGAATTTCTAAGCAAACAGCTGGAGGCAGGGCTTTCTCCTTCAGAGCTCAATTTTTATAGAATGATCTGCCTATCCATGTGAGAGACGCAGACTCGGTCTCGACCTTTAAGTCCTTACAGAAGACTCATCTCTTCAGTAGATCCTATGATTGAGTGTAGTCTGGCCCAGGGTTGCGAAGGTGAACGGCAAGACAACGGAATCACAAACTGGCCTTGCCGTTTCTGCCTGGCCGGCTCCTCTCTCCACGGGGATTCTCTGCCTCTGACCCTATTACGGGGGCTGAGTCACTGGCTTACTAGTAGTGCTCTTCCATCCAGTCCCTAGGAGGGGTGCATCACTTGAGTGAGTTGAGTCACAGACGTGATCTTCCTGTCCGGTTTTGCTCCCCCTCTGGCTTGTGCGGTGGAGGAGATCTTTGTGGGCTATACTCAGCCTTGTCTCAGGGTAGTCGGTTGGTGGTCCGTTGATATCCCGCTAGTGGTGTGGGGGCTGTGCTTTGGCAAAGTGGGTGTGGTTGTATCCTGCCTGGTTGGCCCTGTCTGGGGGTATATTGTCGGACGGGGCCACAGTGTCCCCTGACCCACTGCATGTCTCAGTCTCCAGTATATATGCTGCAATAGTCTATGTGCCAGGGGGCAAGGGTCAGTCTGTTATATTTGGTGTAATTCTCCTTTCTTATCTGGTGTCCTGTGTGAATTTAAGTATGCTCCCTTTAATTCTATCTCTCTCCCTCTCGGAGAACATGAGCCCTAGGATCCCCTAGGACTACCTGGCCTGATGACACCTTGCTGTCCCCAGTCCACCTGGTCGTGCTGCTGTTCCAGTTTCAAATGTTCTGCCTGCGGCTAGGGAACCCTGACCTGTTCACCGGATGTGCTACCTTGTCCCGGACCTGCTGTTTTCGACTCCCCCTCTCTACCGCATCTGCTGTCTCTAACTCAATGCTCGGCTATGAAAAGCCAATTGACATTTAAACCTGAGGTACTGACCGGTTGCCCTCGACAACCACTGTGAATTTTATTTGACCATGCAGGTCATCTATGAACATCTTGAAGAACAATCTGGCCTTAAAATGGCAATGTACTCTTATAACCTCCACCCGCCAGAAGAGGACTGGCCACACCTCAGAGTCTGGTTCACCTCTAGGTTTAATCCTAGGTTCAAGCCTTTCTATCTAGCTGGCTAGACATCTGATTGAAATATCACAGACTATTTACTCATTCTCCGAGTCAAAGGAGGGTTTTTGTTTGGGGGATTTCTGTTGACACGGCAGAGTTTCCCGTTGGACAAGGTGGCGAATGAATGCGCTGCTAACAAGGCAAAGCTGGGGGAGCTGACAAGTATAACGAGCATACATGAATCATTCACAGAGTTAGGCGCGATTAGAACGCCAATCAAGAAGCCTTGAGCAACACTGGGAATGCAATAAGTGCGTAAACGACAATGAACAAAATAAACTAAGGTGCGTAAACGGCATTTACCCACCACTACGTCCCTGTTTGGGTCTGGCAAAACCCATTCATAAACATCAATATCCCGCCAGGCAAGATTGAATCTATATTTGCCTGGCATTTTAACCATCAATGTGACGTTTGGCGGCGCCTAATCAGTCAGTTCTGTACCTGCCTGTCTGAGTGGCAGTGTGGGTGGAATGAGCGAGCTCGCTTGGCAACCAGAGCGCAAAACACAAACTTATCAAACTCGGTAGTCTGCCTGGAAATAAATTCGCTAGACCAAGGCATTTCTAATATTAACGCATTTCCTCATTTTCTGTTCTCCTCTCATTTGAATTAAAGTGCCAACTTGAGAAAATGTCTGATTTAAGGTATTCCAGTACTTGAATTTCAGAGTGCCAAACTCGAGTACCTTAATAACCTGTTGGGGATGGGGGCGCTGTTTAGACTATTTATGCTAATGTGGCTAATTTTTTAAACGGCTTCCCACAAAATCCTTGATCGTACAATATGCATATTATTATTATTATTGGATAGAAAACAGTCTATAGTTTCTATAGGAGTTGAAATTTTGTCTCTAAGTGGAACAGAGCCCATTCTACAGCAATTTCCCTGACATGGAGTCAGATTTGAGAAACGTTGGCCACTTTTCTGAAGTCATTTAAAAGGGCTCTGTCGTTGCTATGACTATACGGACACTTCTTACGTCTTCCCCTGGATGCCTTTACGTGATGACGATTCCAACGGGCTCGATTGCTCGTTCACAGGCCCTACAAATGAAAAAAACCTTTAGCTAGCAAGTCTTTTCTTGCTGCGTAACGCGCGTGGAAGACACCGACCCTCTCCTGTTCCAAGCGTTAGTTTAGCCTGTTATATTTCTCCGGTCATCTTTTCACTCGTTATAGGAGTTACAAACATCACAAAGTAGTTAATTTAAAGCGTTTTATAGCAATTTATATCCGTTTAGTGCGATTTTGGGACATTTATTTTTGCAACGATGTGAAAAGTTGGGCACGCTTTTCAGTTCATCCCGAACGTAGTTGACATTTCCACATGGCAAGAGGACAGCTTTCCACCAAAAGACGATTTCTCCCAAGAAAGGATCCTTTGCCCAAGATACTGATGGAAGAACAGCTCAAGGTAGGACATTTTTATTATGATAAATCGTGTTTCTGTCGAAACATTTTAGTGGCTTAGGACGCCATGTTTTTTGACGTAGCTTCGCTTGGCGCAAACTGTATTGAAAAGTAAGGATAAATTAAAAAATGTAATAACGCAATTGTATTAAGAATTAAATTGTCTATCAATCCCTGTCCACCCTATATTTTTTAGTCACGTTTATGAGTATTTATGTATAAGAGTAGATCACTGTCTAAGTGGCGCAAGGACGTTTTCTTTACCAGCTTGTCTACATTTCACATTGTCTAACCATGATTTTGGTGGCTAAATATAAACATTTTCGATCAAACTGTATATGCATGTTGTAATGTGATGTTACAGGAGTGTCATCGGAAGAATTCTGAGAAGGTTAGTGAAAAAATTAATATCTTTTGGCGATGTTGACTTTTATCGCTCACTTTGGCTAGAATCAATGCTGGGCTGCTAATTGCTATGTGCTAAGCTAATATAACGATTTATTGTGTTTTCGCTGTAAGACACTTAGAAAATCTGAAATATTGTCTGTATTCACAGGATCTGTGTCTTTCGATTCGTGTATGCTGTGTATTTTTACGAAATGTTTGATGATTAGTAGTTAGGTAAACACGTTGCTCATTGTAATTATTCTAGTCCATTTGTGATGGTGGGTGCAATTGTAAACTATGCCATATACCTGAAATATGCACTTTTTTCTAACAAAACCTATCCCATACCATAAATATGTTATCAGACTGTCATCTAATGAGTTTTTTTGTTGGTTAGGGGCTATAAATATCTTAGTTTAGCCGAATTGGTGATGGCTACTGGTGTTGGTGGACAACTAAAAGATGGTGGATTATGCTAATGTGTTTTTAGGTAATAGATGTACATCTTTACATATTGTGTCTTCCCTGTAAAACATTTTAAAAATCGGAAATGTTGACTGGATTCATAAGATCTGTGTCTTTCATTAGCTGTATTGGACTTTAATGTGTGAAAGTTAAATATTTAAAAAAAATATTTTTTTTGAATTTCGCGGCACTGGTTTTTCAGTGGGGGGGGGGGGGGGGGGGGTGCCGCTAGCGCCACGCTGATCCTAGACAGGTTAAGCACCTTGTGTGAACCCTACACACAGTATCCACATTTAAAGGCAGGGGAGACGACGACAGCAATAGTCAACGGTATGCCACAGAAATAATATTCTATTGCGTACATTTCTTTCCATGGCAGTCCACCATTATATAATATACTGACCTGTTTATGATGTAGTACATGGCACCATTGTAATCCTTGACCATCAAAACATAGGGTTAGACATTACACGTTCTATGTTTTCATGTTTGGTTCAGGAGATATGACGCAAAATACATTATTTGGTTATGGTGAAATGGAAAATGGCCGCTATGAGTCGTTTTTGTGATGGCTCCATATCTGAAAATGTTAAGGGCCTCAAACAGTACAGGTGAACCAACTTTCATGCTTTTATCAAAAAGTTATAATTTACACATATCGTCTGGAATGTGTGTGTATTTTGAGGTTGTATATGGTAAAATATGTTTTTCAAAATGTGAACCTTACCTGGGAACTGATGGCATACTTGAGGTAGGACAAGATGAGCGGGTTGGGAGAAGGGCCAATCATTGCCTGCTCCATGAGAGCCTCTGGAACATAGGGAAATGCAACAATAATGAAATCATACACATTCATTGTATACTTTCCACTTCCCGTGCATTTAAATGGATGATCAACATAAATCAGCTGACCTGCCAAGTTGAGGTAGTCCCATGTGGCTCCCTTTGGGAAGTTCTTTTTGATGTTGATGGCCCATTGATAGTCGCTCCAGCGCTCCTTCCAAGCCTGGAGGATGGCTTGTTTCAAATTGACCACCTTCATACTGACAAGTGGCACACACATTATCTATCAACCACATGCCTTACATGGAATTCAAGAGTTCGTTTTTTTTTGCATATGTCAATGTCATAAGCTCCATGATGTACGTTTTTCTTGGTGAAACTAGCAACAAAGTTGTGCATAGTCGACACTGCTGGCTCACGACTTAGATGCTATGCATGTACCTCTGGTTCATGTAATATGCGTCGGACCGCAATGATGCTTGTAGTGCAGATCCGACACGCATGCATGAACCAGAACCAGTCTGCCTTTAAAGTGTTAAAGTTGTTTATTCGTATTTTGGAGAAATTACACCCTGCCCACACAGATAATTTGCCCGCGCTCAACCAACATCGTTGCTATGGTGAGAAGTAACAAAAGTATTGAAGAAATCTGGAAAGGATATGTCAAAGAATACTCAGGCGCACGTAACGCGTCGCTATACCCATGAACCGGCAGAACCGGGCATAACTCCTACATACACACTCTACCGTACCGGATGAGACTTTCTAGCTCGTGTATTGTTTTCCCCCGTGTAGACTATGTTTGCACGACAGTTGTTGACTAATTATAATGTACATTTGAGAAATATAATTATCTACCAAAAACATGACAAGCTAGCAATCTGTCTTCCTCAGCAAAGTGGCTAGCTAGCTACAGCTAGCTGTCTGTCTGTGCAGGCAGGGTGAAGTTAAACGAGAGCCCTGTCGTATTCAATATGAATACTATGATATACGTAACGTTAGATAGATAAACTACCAGTTAAATTAATACTCACATGAAACGTCGAGAATGTATAAATGTAACGTTAGCCTAACGTGGTACTCAGAGAGATTTATAAGACAATGAACGCCATCTTTTTCATCTTTTTCTCTTTTTTTGTATTATAAAAACATCGTTAGCATTGATTGGTCAAGAGAAACAGTTCTGAGTAAACAGCAAGCCCATTGGTTTCTTTCGTTCAAACCTGTCGTGACCAATTTCTGCCGCTAGATGTCACCACAATCCCACTTACAGTACCAGTCAAAATGTTGGTCACCGAGTCGTTCAAGGGTTTTTCTTAATTGTACTATTTTCTACAATGTAGAATAATAGTGAAGACATCAAAACTGTGAAATAACACATATGGAATCATGCTCTTTTGCACACCAGTATTTCTAGTTGCACATCCTCATCTGCACATCTGTCACTCCAGTGTTATTTGCTAAATTATAATTACTTCGCCACTATGGCCTATTTATTGCCTTACCTCCTTACTTCATTTGCACACACTGTATACATATTTTCTATTGTGTTATTGACTGTACGTTTGTTTATCCCATATGTAACTTTGTGTTGTTGTTTTTTCGCACTGCTTTGCTTTATCTTGGCCAGGTCGCAGTTGTAAATAAGAACTTGTTCTCAACTGGCCTACCTGGTTAAATAAAGGTGAAATAAAAATAAAACAATTTGTTAATAAACAAATCAAAATATATTTTAGATTATTCAAAGTAGCAACCCTTTGCCTTGATGAGAGCTTGCACACGCTTGGCATTCTCTCAACCAGTATGATGAGGTAGTCACCTGTAATGCATTTCAATGCCTTATTAAAAGTTAATTTATGGAATTTCTTTCCTTTCCTAATGCGTTTGAGCCAATCTGTTGTGTTGTGACAAGATAGGGGTGGTATACAGGAGATAGCCAAGATCAAGTCCATATTATGGTAAGAACAGCTCAAATAAGCAAAGAGAAACGACAGTCCATCATTACTTTAAGACATGAAGGTCAGTCAATGTGGAACATTTCAAGAACATTGAACATTTCTTCAAGTGCATTTGCAAAAACCATCAAGCGCAATGATGAAACTGGCTCTCATAAGGACCGCCACATGAAAGGAAGACCCAGAGTTACCTCTGCTGCAGAGGATAAGTTCATTAGAGTTACCAGCCTCAGAAATTCCAGCCCAAATAAATTAGTTCAAGTAACAGACACATTTCAACATCAAGTGTTCAGAGGAGACTGCGTGAATCAGGCCTTCATGGTCGAATTGCTGCAAAGAAACAACTAATAAAGGACACCAATAAGAAGAAGAGACTTGCTTGGGCCAAGAAACATGAGCAATGGACAGTAGACCTGTGGAAATCTCTCCTTTGGTCTAATGAGTCCAAATTTAGATTTTAGGTTCCAACCGCCGTGTCTTTGTGAGATGCAGAGTAGGTGAACAGATGATCTCTGCATGTGTAGCTCCCAACATGAAGTATGGAGGAGGAGGTGTGATGGTGTGGGGGTGCTTTGCTGGTGACACTGTCAGTGATTTATTTAGAATTCAAGGCACACTTAACCAGCATGGCTACCACAGCATTCTGCAGCGATACGCCATCCCATCTGGTTTGCGATTAGCGGGACTATCATTTGTTTTTCAATAGGTTAATGACCCAACACACCTCCGGGCTATGTAAGGGCTATTTGATCAAGAAGGAGAGTGATGGAGTGCTGAATCAGATGACCTAGCCTCTACAGTCACCCGACCTCAACACAACTGAGATGGTTTGGGATGAGTTGGACTGCAGAGTGAAGGAAAAGCAGCCAACAAGTGCTCAGCATATGTGGGAACTCCTTCAAGACTGTTGAAAAAGCATTCCAGGTGAAGCTGGATGAAAGAATGCCAAGTGTGGAAAGCTGTCATCAAGAAAAGGGTGGCTACTTTGAAGAATCTAAAATATATTTTGATTTGTTTAACACTTTCTTGGTTACTACATGATTCCATATATGTTATTTCATAGTTTTGAGGTCTTCACAATTTTTCTACAATGTAGAAAATAGTAAAAATAAAGAAAAACCCTTGAATGAGTAGGTGTGTCCAAACTTTTGACTGGTACTGTATGTTGGATGAGCTCCTTGCCACAGAACAATTACATTTTTTGGTTTGGCTGAGAGCTTAGAGTAACAAATCACATAGACTTAGACAATTCTAGTGCCAAAAAGCCCATTTTAGCATTTTAGCCATTGAGGAATTTCACATGTTGAAGTAGTCAACTGGGTGGGACTTCCTATGGGTTAAAGACAGGATCACATAATTCCATCCAGTTCACCAGGAGAGGTCAGCCAATGAATTATACTCGTGAACAAACATTCCAACCATTACTGCATGTGGCAGTAAATCGCCAACTCATAGCAGTAATGGAGGAAGATAATGGACTACTTCAAAATGGAGATGGGCTCAATGGGGCTGCACGTGTTCTCACAGGCGCCACAATAGGAAAGATACAGAGATGTGTCATCTGTCTATGTCTATGACAAATCCTCACAGAGAATACAGTGGGTTAGGTGTAAATTAACAAACAAAGATGATATGGAAACACAATTACTAATTTAATGGTAACATATCACACTAAAAAGGCCACAATAGGCCTACTAGTTCTGAGACATTAACCGAAATGTTGGTTATTTTTTGTTTTTTAAACAACTAATAGACAGACCGATTCAATTATTTGAAATCCATGTTGTTCTGTATTTTTTCTGAGCTCAATGTGCACATTGCACCGTTTCTCAAGAGATAAATGAGTTACAGCCTGAACTGTGCCTGAACTGTGCGATGTAGTATGGAGTTGTAGATTCCAACATGACCAATATTGTACATAGAGTAATGGTTAAAACGTAGTAATTAACTACAATGACCATAATCCATTAAGCATCTACGTCTGTGTTTCTTTTACGCCTGCTACGGAAGAGAGAGAAGAATGCAGTATTGTGAGGGGGATGTAGAGAGCAGCTGTTGCTTCGTGAGCAGTGGAGGCTGGTGGGAGGAGCTATAGGAGGATGGGCTCATTGTAATGGCTGGAATGGAATGAATGGAACGGTATCAAACACATCAAACATATGGAAACCACGTTTGACTCCGTTCCATTGATTCCATTCCAGCCATTACAATGAGCCCATCCTCCTATAGCTCCTCCCATCAGCCTCCACTGTTCACAATGTATCTCTACCTGAAAATACATGATCTAAGTGATTGATAGTTGGTATTCAACAATCATTAAAGTATACCTTATTTACTTTGTAGAACTTCAAAATAGTGATTTTTGTCAGAAAGCATAGGCAGCAGCTCTATGGAGATGAGATGGTGACTTGGAATGAAATAATAAAGTCATCAGATAAAACAAATGTAATATACACAACTGAAATATTATATTAACGTAAAGTAATGTGAAAAAATGATGGTTAATATGCAGTAATGATAAGCAGTAATGGGCTGTCAACACCATCATGGGACTTGAATACATTTTTTTATTCTGTGTTGTTACAGCATTCAACCCACATAATGCCAGTGGTGTAAATAACTTAAGTAAAAATACTTTAAAGTACTACTTAAGTCATTTTTTGGGGTATCTGTACTTTACTTTACTATATATATTTTTAACAACTTTTACTTTTACTTCACTACATTCATGAAGAAAACAATGTACTTTTTACTCCACAGATTTTCCCTGACACTCAAAGTACTCGTTACATTTTGAATGGCTAACGACAGGAAAATGGTCCAATTCACCCACTTATCAAGAGAACATCCCTGGTCACCCCTATTTCCTCTGATCTGACGGGCTCACTAAACACAAATGCTTTGTTTGTAAATTATGTCTGAATGTTGGAGTGTTCCCCTGGTTATCCCTAAATAATAAAAATAAAAATAAATCGTGCCATCTGGTTTGTTTAGTATATGGAATTTGAAATAATTTATACTTTTACTTCACTTTCAATACTTACCTTAAGTATATTTTAGCAATTACATTTACTTTTGATACTTAGGTATATGTAAAACCATACGTGTTATTATCTGATATCTTACATAATGTAACTATTTAATTTACCACAGTAGATTAGCAAAGCGTGAATGAATGACGTGAGAAAGAATGGAATTCTTATGTAATAGGGGCATTCATTTTGGGGGTTCTCAGTAAGGTCCTTGTCTGTAGTAGTGGGGACCTGTCACTGTGTGTCTCCGGTTTCACTTGTCTTTGTCAGCAGCAATGTCCTCTGTCCTCTGTGTGCCCATCTCAGACGCCATATTAGTCCTGTCAGTGGCCCATCCCTAAGGGCCCATAGTTACCATACAAAACCATTGAAGATGAGAGGTAGTGTAGTGCATTGCATTAAATGCAGAACTCCCTGGTTAAATGCAGGACTCTTCGGTTATTGTTGTGCCTGGCTTAAAGTGGCATAGTCACAGACAATGTCAGGTTGGGCGAGATGCTGTCTCCCCCTAATACCCCACGCCTCCAACCCAGCCTGTCTTTGTGTGGACGTTCTGTTCCCCAGAGCCCCCCTCCACAATGGCTCCCATTCTGCCTGACACAGGAGACACTGTCTGGGCCGAAGCAGGACCTGTGTCCACTGGGGACACAGTGATGTGATTGATAGAGTAACCTAAGTTATCAGCCGTAAAAGAAACGCCAGAGCAGCGTTTCTTCCTTTCTGGTCTTGACGAAATAAGAAAATAGTCGGTGGAGGTTCTTTTCTGCACTGTTGAACTAATCCAGTAAATGTGGAGGAGGAGTTAAGATATAGTGTCACCTTGTTAAAACATCACTAGGGTAGGGGGCACTATTTTCACCTCCGGATGAAAAGCGTGCCCAAAATAAACTGCCTGCTTCTCAGGCCCAGAAGCTAGGATATGCATATAATTGGTAGATTTGGACAGAAAACACTCTAACGTTTCCAAAACTGTTAAAATAATGTCTGTGAGTAAAACAGAACTGATATGGCAGGCAAAAGCCTGAGAAAAATCCATCCAGGAAGTGGGATTCTTTTATGTTTGTAGTTTTCTTTTGAATGCAATTACAGTATCCATTGACTTAGGACTCAAGTTGCACTAGATATCAACAGTCTTTAGAAATTGTTTCAGGCTTGTATTCTGAAAAATGAGGGAGTAAGACCACTGAATGAGTGGACACTGCAGTGTCCCAGAGGTTTTTCATGCGCACGACCGAGAGTGTGCCTTTCTTGTTTTCCTTTTATATTGACAAAGCTTTTGTCCGGTTGAAATATTATTGATTATTATGACTAAAAACAACCTGAGGATTGATTATAAACATTGTTTGACATGTTTCTACGAACTTTACTGATACTTTTCGGATTTTTCGTCTACCTGTTGTGACTGCCTTTGAGCCTGTGGATCACTGAACAAAACACACAAACAAAACTGAGGTTTTTGGATATAAAGAGGGACTTTATCGAACAAAACGAACATTTATTAAGTAAATGGGAGTCTTGTGAGTGCAACCATATGAAGATCATCAAGGTAAGTTATTAATTTTATTGCTATTTCTGACTTTTGTAACTCCTCTACATGGCAGGTAACTGTTTGTAATGATTTGTCCCCTGGGCGCTGTTCTCAGATAATCACATGGTATGCTTTCGACGTAAAGCCTTTTTTGAAATCTGACACCGTGGTCTTTAAACCGATGTATAACACTTGTATGTTTTATGAATTTTTATGAGTATTTCTGTTTTTGAATTTGGCGCTCTGCAATTTCACTGGATGTTGGGCAGGTGGGTAGTGTCCCACAACCCCAAGAGAGGTTTTAACATCCAAAAGCGGAAGTCGTGCCACAGGCTCTCGTTCCATTTCCCCTGAAAAACGGACGCATCCGGTTGTCTCAGACCCTGCAGAGGATGGTTATAAAGAGACAGTACTCTTGCTGGCATGGATGGAGAGACAGGAGGGTGGAGGGAGGGATAGAGAGATGAGAATCCCATCCCTGCTCTCTCCCAGTAAAAGGGCTATTAGAGCAGGTGATGACGGAGGCCAGTCCACTCACCAGACAGACCAAAAAGCTGCTGGTCTTTTCTCATGACTTCACCACACAGGGCACTATTCTAGGCTCCAATAGAGATAACTAAGGTTACTCAAGAAGCCATTGATACTGGATTTCATTGTGATGAAGTTGGCCAATGCTTCTCATGTTGGAAGAAATGACTCATGTTTTGCTACCTTGGTGCAAAGCCCCTGGATTCAGGGCTGCTGTATGTTTACCACTTAGTAAGGTTTCCTGTGTCAAGGTTAAATGTGATTAAAAAAAATTGGACTCGAGAAACTATTTACATAATTATAATAATCCAGTGTGCCTTGTGGCATCTAATACTCCCCTCACAAGGTGGAGGATTTGCAGTTGAACCATGTATTTATTACTGTGTTACTTTCAAAGCGGAGGTATGCTGATTCAATAGCTAAAGACCTCCAAGCTAAAAGTTTATCGCTGAGTGATATAATCTCAATAACTAACAGTAAGAACTTTTGAGAAGTGAAAGTGACCCGGAGATCCGCACAGCTTGACGGCAGCCCCTTCAACACGACTGCCCATTGAGCGAGAGCCCGTTGTTTTACTCTCACCAAAAGCCCATGCCAGAGCCACAGCCACTGGGGAGTGTGATGTGCGGCTAATTAACTTAGCTATATAGGCAGGCTCACAGAGAGCATGTACTCTACCACACACTCTGGCACCCATAGTCAGTCAGTCTGTCAGTCAGTCAGTCTCCTATTTTCAAAGGAATTTTTGTGTTGTTGGGTTGTTCCTTATTTCATAGCATTTGAAACAAAGCCCACTGCTGGCCGGGAAGTGTGTGGACATGCTAACTTGGACTACAGAAGGGGCAGCCATTCCCTTGGGTGTCATGGGTGTCTTCCTCACTCTAAAAAGTGCATTAAAGGTCCAAACCTGATGATATGACAACTATTGTAAAAATAAAAATATGTAGTTATTTGACAATATATTTTCTGGTTGCCTCAAAAAGCAGTGGAAAAATGTATAAAGGGTAGGGCCAGGAAGGCACACATTGGTGAGCGGGCCTCAGTGTTTAGGTTGTCTTTGGTTCTCCAGCTGTGGGCTATTTTTTGGGGGCCGGCGTGTCACGTGGAAGGGAGCAGCCTCCGTATGGTAGTTAACAGGTCTCATTTGCAGGGACCCTGTGTCAAGGGAGCAGGCCGGAGCAGTGGTGACACTCAGCCGAGGGGCTCAGACTGCTGCTAATAGACCATTATTGAATTCAAGCCTTTTCAGCTACAGGGTGTACCGCTAGGAACATGCTGGAATCTGAAGAACTGTCTCCGTAGTTTCATTTTTTTTAACTTACCTTTTGCCAAATATTAAGAACAAATAGGAGACATTCAACCTTTTTTCCTTGTAATATTCTGCTGTGTTTGGTTCCCAGCACGAAGGCACGGTATACAGTGTGGCAAAAAAAGTATTTAGTCAGTCACCAATTGTGCAAGTTCTCCCACTTAAAAAGACCTCTGTCATTGCCAACAAAGGGTATATAACAAAGTATTGAGATAAACTTTTGTTATTGACCAAATACTTATTTTCCACCATAATTTGCAAATAAATTCATAAAAAATCCTACAATGTGATTTTCTGGATTTTCTTTTCTCATTTTGTCTGTCATAGTTGAAGTGTACCTATGATGAAAATTACAGGCCTCTCGTTGTTTTAAGTTGGAGAACTTGCACAATTGGTGGCTGACTAAATACTTTTTTGCCCCACTGTATGTTTGTTTGAACTTGCCATGTCCACTCCGTTGACGGGGGCACATTTCAAAGCATATTTACGTAAGTATTCAGACCCTTTGCTATGAGACTCAAAATTGAGCTCAGGTGCATCCTGTTTCCATTGATCATCCTTGAGACGTTTTTTACAACTTGACTGGAGTCCACCTGTGGTAAATTCAATTGATTGGACATGATTTGGAAAGGCACACACCAGTCTATATAAGGTCCCACAGTTGACAGTGCATGTCAGAGTAAAAACCAAGCCATGAGGTCAAAGGAATTCTAATCAAATCAAATCAAATTGAATTTTTCACATGCGTCAAATACAACAGGTGTAGAGACCTTACAGTGAAATGCTTACTTACAAGCCCATAGCCCTTATCCAATAATGCAGTTTTAAGAAAAATAAGTGTTAATTAAGTAAAAAATAGATAAGTAAAAAAATGTATAATTATAATTAAATAGCAGCAGTATAATATCAGTAGTGAGTGTATATACCGGTGGTACCGGTACAGAGTCAATGTGCGGGGGCACAAGTTAGTGAAGGTAATTGAGGTAATATGTACATGTAGGTAGATTTAAAGTGACTATGCATAGAAAATAAACAGAGAGTAGCAGCAGAGTAAAGAGTGTTCTGGGTAACCCTTTGATTAGCTGTTCAGGAGTGTTCTATCTTGGGGGTAGAAGCTGTTATTAAGAAGAATGTTTAGGGTCTTCCTCTTACACCGCCTGGTATAGAGGTCCTGGATGGCAGGAAGCTTGGCCTCAGTGATGTACTGGCCGTACGCACTACCCTCTGTAGTGCCTTGCTGTCAGAGGCCGAGCAGTTGCCTTACCAGGCAGTGATGCAACCAGTCAGGATGCTCTCGATGGTGCAGCTGTAGAACTTCTTGAGGATCTGAGGAGCCATGCCAAATCTTGTCATTCTCCAGCCGGGAAATAGGTTTTGTCGTGCCCTCTTCGTGACTGTCTTGGTGTCTTTGGACCATGATAGTTTGTTGGTGATGTGGACACCAAGGAACTTGAAGCTCTCAACCTGCTCCACTACAGCCCCATTGATGAGAATGGGGGCGTGCTCGGTCCTCCTTTTCCTGTAGTCCATAATCATCTCCTTTGTCTTGATCACGTTGAGGGATAGGTTGTTATCCTGGCACCACAAGGCCAGGTCTCTGACCTCCTCCCTATAGGCTGTCTCATCTTTGTTGGTGATCAGGCCTACCACTATTGTGTCGTCGGCAAACTTAATGAAGGTGTTGAAGTCGTGCCTGGTCATGCAGTCATGGGTGCACAGGGAGTACAGGAGGGGACTGAACACGAACCCATGAGCAGCCCCCGTGTTGAGGATCAGCGTGGCAGATGTGTTATTACCTACCCTTACCACCTGTGGGCGGCCCATCAGGAAGTCCACGATCCGGTTGCAGAGGGAGGTGTTTAGTCCCAGGGTCCTTAGCTTAGTGATGAGCTTTGTGGGCACTATGTTGTTGAACTCTGAGCTGTAGTCAATAAATAGCATTCTCATGTAGGTGTTCCTTTTGTCCAGATGGGAAAGGGCAGTGTGGAGTAAAATAGAGATTGCATCATCTGTGGATCTGTTGGGGCGATATCCAAATTGGAGTGGGTCTATGGTTTCTAGGATAATGGTGTTGATGTGAGCCATGACCAGCCTTTCAAAGCACCTCATGGCTACAGACATGAGTGCTATGGGTCAGTAGTCATTTAGGCAGGTTACCTTAGTGTTCTTGGGCACAGGGACTATGGTGGCTGCTTGAAACATGTTGGTAATACAGACTCAATCAGGGACAGGTTGAAAATGTCAGTGAAGACACTTGCCAGATGGTCAGCACATGCTCAGAATACACGTCCAGGTAATCCGTCTGGCCCTGCAGCCTTTTGAATGTTTACCTGTTTAAAGAGAGTGTGATCACACAGCCGTCCGGAACAGCTGATACTCTCATGCATGCTTCAGTGTTGCTTGCCTCGAAACGAGCATAGAAGTGATTTAGCTCCTCTGGAAGGCTTGTGTCACTGGGCAGCTCTCGGCTGTGCTTCCCTTTGTAGTCTGTAATAGTTTGCATGCCCTGCCACATCCGACGAGCATCAGAGCTGGTGTAGTACGATTCAATCTTAATCCTGTATTTACTCTTTGCCGTTTTGATGGTTTGTCGGAGGGCATAGCGGGATTTCTGATATGCGTACGAGTTAGAGTCCTGCTCCTTGAAAGTGGCAGCTCTATCCTTTAGCTTAGTGCAGATGTTGCCTGTTGGCTTCTGGTTGGGGTATCTGGTTGGGGTATGTAATGGTATGTAAGTACGGTCACTGTGGGGACGACGGCATCGATGCACTTATTGATGAAGCCGGTGACTGATGTGGTGTACTCCTCAATGCCATCGTAAGAATCCCAGAACATATTCCAGTCTGTGCTAGCAAAACAGTCCTGTAGCTTAGCATCTGCGTCATCTGACCACTTGTTTATTGAGCGAGTCACTGGTACTTCCTGCTTTAGTTTTTGTTTGTAAGCCGGAATCAGGAGGATAGAATTATGGTCAGATTTGCCAAATGGAGGGCGAGGGAGAGCTTTGTATGCATCTGTGTGTGTGGAGTATAGGTGGTCTAGAGTTTTTTCCCCTCTGGTTGCACATTTAACATGCTGGTAGAAATGAGGTAAAACGGATTTAAGTTTCCCTGCATTAATGTCCCCGGCTGCTAGTAGTGCCGCATCTGGGTGAGCACTTTCTTGTTTGCTTACGGCCTTATACAGCTCATTGAGTGCGGTCTTAGTGCCAGTACTGATTTGTGGTTTATAGAAAAAAACTTTATTGGTAAATAGTGTGGTCTACAGCTTGTCACGGCTCCTCCTCTGCAGTGCAGGGGGCGGTTCCTCCTGCAGGCAGAGGAGGGTCGTTAAGTGATTGGAGCCACCTGGGCTCAGGGTATAACATTACATTTACATTTACGTCATTTAGCAGACGCTCTTATCCAGAGCGACTTACAAATTGGAAAGTTCATACATATTCATCCTGGGCCCCCCGTGGGAATTGAACCCACAACCCTGGCGTTGCAAGCGCCATGCTCTACCAACTGAGCCACACGGGACCATAGCACTCATGTATAAAACTGCTTACTAATCATCTCTCTCTCTCTCTCTCTGCTCCTCCAGGTATGCTCATGATTTGTTTGTTCCTTTTTAGTTTTGCATAGTTTTCACTCAGTCATGTTCACACACACATATTCATGCACCCGTGCACTTTACATACACCTTACATTCTGATACATCCACACCTCATTCCTGTTTCTTAGTTTAAGTTAATAGTTTGTTTAATAATAAAGAACACTTTTGAATTGGCCTATACCTGTTGTTCGTGTCCTCTCATTTGTCACAGGCTATGAGCCGGCTTGTGACAAGTGGGGACTCGTCCGGGATAGTAGTTAACTTGGGTTAGTTTAGTTCAGATTGACAATTTTTTTTGTTTGAGTGGATGTTTTGGTTGGGCCAATTTTGTTGAAGAGAGCGTTGAGAGCCATGTGTTCTTTTGGTTCAGTTAGCTTGGTAGCTAAGCAATTCACTGTGTGTTTTTCTGGGTTTTGTTCAGGTGGGAGTCCTCTCCTGTTCAGGCATATCAGCAAGTGTCAATAGGAGGCTTGTGGTGTTTTTGTTTTAGGTGGCAGTGAACGTGGGTAGAGCATCCTTTTCCCTTTTCCCCTACATCGGCTCGGGAGCACCTCCGTGGTTATGGGAGGGCCGCCAGTTTCTGGTTGTCTTTTCCACTCCACTGGTTTTGTGTGCATAAAACCCCACCACATGTGACTGCACGAAGACCAGGGCCAGTTAGTTAGTAGTTTTTGGAGGATAGTGGGGTGTGGCTCTTGTCCTTGAACCCAGATTGACAGCAGGTGAGTTGTGTTTTTTTTGAGCATTTGTAATAGTTGTATTGGTTGAGGAAAATGTCTTCCATTTTGAGTAGTTTTGTTCAAGCTCCTTCAGAGGTAGCCTTAGAATTGTGTACTAAGGAGCAGTTAATTGAAATTGCTGAACATTATCAGATTGAGATTGTTGATAAAAAAATTAAAGAGACTGTTAAAACTAGCTTAAAGCAGGGTCTTAGGGAAATGGGTGTTTTTGGCGGTCAGTCTGCTAGTAGTGAGGGTGCAAGTTTTCAGGCTAGCCCTTCATTAACTTTTGAGCAGCAGAGGGAACTGTTGCAAATGCAAAGGCAAATGCAATTAGAGCAAATGCAAATGCAATTAGAGATAGAGCGATTGAGAAATGCTAATAGACCGGAAAGACTACCACAGTTTGATGTTTCACAGAATCTTCGTTTGTTGCCTAAATTTGATGAGTCAGATCCAGACACATACTTTACTTTATTTGAGCGTATTGCGGAAGCTAGAGCTTGGTCAGATTTGGACATGACTACGTTGTTGCAATGTGTACTTACAGGTAAAGCACGTGAGGCTTTTGCAGCACTGAGTGTAGCTGACAGTAAAGTTTATGCTAAAGTTAAATCAGCAGTTCTGAAGGTCTACGAGCTTGTGCCAGAGGCATATCGTCAACGTTTTCGTTACAGGAAAAAGTTAGATTCACAAACCTATTCTGAGTTTGTTTGTGATTTAACTTCTGCATTTAATCGTTGGTGTACAGCTTCTGAAGTTAGTACTTTTGAGGGTCTGTCTAATTTGATTGTGTTAGAACAGTTCAAAAATTCTGTTCCTGACCAGGTTGCTACATACATGAATGAACGTAAAGTTAAGTCTCCAAGTGATGCAGCAATCCTTGCAGATGAGTACAGGCTAACACATAAAAGCCATTTTGAGTCAAACAGTGATATGTACCATAAAAATAACTTTACTCCTAGGAATAGGAGGTCACTTTTTTTTGGAGATTTTTTCAAAAGGCCTCGGCAGAAGTTTGGGTCTGGAGGACTTAAAGCACCGGTTAATGCTAATACCTGTCGCTACTGTTTAGTTGAAGGACATTGGAAGAAAAATTGTCCTCTGCTTAAATCAAAACAGTCAGTTCAAGTTAAACCTGCTGTGATGGCAAGTCCTGTTACAGCCTCTGACCACCAGGGTGAGCTGTTTCAGCCACTAGTTGAGTTTGATTCTCAGTTTTCCCGCTGTGATTTTTCAGCCTTTATTTCAGATGGTGTAGTGTCCCTGGTAGATGGCAACCAGAATGTTAAAATCAAGATCCTAAGAGACACTGGAGCTTTAGATTCTTTTATTCTGGAATCTGTTTTGCCGTTCTCTAAAGAGTCTGATACTGGCCGTTGTGTAATGGTATGTGGTATGGGTTTAGTTCCATTCTCTTGTCCTTTACATGAAGTTACCCTAAAATGTGGTCTGATAGAGGGTGATGTAGATGTTGGGGTTAGACCTCAGTTGCCAGTAGAGGGAGTCCACATGATTTTGGGGAATGACTTGGCAGGTAGTAAGGTGTGGGCAGATGGCAAATTAAACATCTGTAAGAAGCAACCTTCAGTGTCCCCTGCAAGGGAATCTCCGGATCAGAACTGTGTGTCTCCTGAGATATTTCCAGTTTGTGCGGTTACCCGCGCAGCCTCTCGTAAGGAGATTGAGAGTAAGCCAGAAAGTCTTGAGTTGCCAGTCAAACTCCAGACAGAACAGTTGACTAGTTCTAGAGATTCATTGATGGCTGAGCAAAAAGCCGATACTACTTTGGCTGATCTGTTTGATAAAGGGGTTCCTGATTCAGTGGTGAGGAATAGTGCTCAGTGTTATTTTCTTCTTGATGGGCTGTTGGTCAGGAAATGGGTTCCACACTATGATAAGGGTTTAGGAGAACCAGTCTTTCAAATAGTTGTACCTACTACTTTGCGAAATAAAGTGTTGCAAACTTCACATGGTGATGTGGCAGGTCATATGGGTGTTCGTAAAACGTATGATCGTATACTTCGTTATTTTTTCTGGCCACGTTTAAAGCGGGATGTATCTCAGTTTATTAAAACTTGTGATACGTGTCAGCGCACAAGCAAGCCAAATCAGGTTGTAAAGCCTGCACCGTTGTATCCAATACCAGCCGTAGGGCAACCTTTTGAGCATCTTATTATCGATTGTGTTGGGCCATTACCAAGGTCCAAGTCAGGTCATAGCTACTTATTAACTGTTATGTGTCAAGCAACCAGATATCCGGCAGCTTTTTCCTTGCGTACCATAACTTCAAAATCAGTAGTTAAAGCTTTAACTCAATTTATTTCAACATTTGGGATTCCAAAAACCATCCAGTCAGATCAGGGGTCTAACTTTACCTCTCATTTATTTGCTCAGGTTCTCAAACAGCTTAAAGTTAAACACAACAAGTCTACTGCGTTCCATGCCCAGAGCCAGGGAGCTTTGGAACGTTTTCATCAAACTTTAAAATCCTTGCTTCGTGCATATTGTACGGAACTGTCTGCCGACTGGGAGGAGGGGTTACCTTGGCTGTTACTAGCTGCTCGTGAAGTAGTGCAGGAAAGCACAGGGTTTAGCCCAAATGACTTAGTGTTTGGCCATAAGGTGCGTGGGCCTTTAGCAGTGTTGCAGGATGGTTGTTTGCCTGAGGAACCGCCCCCTGCTGGGGAACCACCTCGGAACCTTATTGACCATGTAAATGGTTTTAGGTTGAAGTTGTATAGGGCTGGTGAACTAGCGAAAGAAAAACTAAAATGTTCTCAACGGAAAATGAAACTGAAATATGACGGACAGGCTGAGCTGCGTGAGTTTAGTCCCGGTGATCGGGTACTTGCTCTTCTGCCTCTTGTAAGTTCACCTTTTCAGGCAAAATACTGTGGTCCTTTCACTGTGTTGCGTAAAGTGTCAGATTTGAACTATCTTATTGAAACCCCTAGTCATAGGAAGTCCTCTAAATTATGCCATGTGAACCTGTTAAAATTTTATCACTCCCGTGATCTAAGCAAAGTTGAAGGCACTCCAGCAGTGAGGTCAGTGTTGACTGCTGCCCCAGTCCCTGCATCTTGTGGCTTTAATTTGGTGGAGGGGGGAGAAGAGGAAGTTAAAGTTTCAGATGAGGTCTTACAAGGACGGTTGAAAAACTCCCAGACTTTGCAAAACCTTGGGGTTTTGGTAGATCATTTAGACTCTGAGAAACGTGATGAATTGGTAGCTCTTAGAAACTACCCTGTTTTGTTTTCTGACACTCCATCACAAACCCACTTAATTGAACATGATATAGACATCGGAGATGCTAAGCCTATCAAACACAGATTTGATCGTGTATCTGAGGAGAAGAGACTAAAACTGGAAACAGAGATGCAGTCTATGTTGGACACAGGTATTGATTTGGCAAAATGTGAGTTTGCCAAAGCTACAGTCACATACCTAAGCAAGGTTGTGGGTCAGGGATTTGTCTGTCCCGTGGAAGCCAAGGTTCAGGCTGTGAGGCAGTTCCCACAGCCCTCTACAAAGAAAGAACTGATGCGCTTCCTGGGAATGGCGGGGTACTACCGTGCTTTTTGTAAAAACTTTTCGGTAGTAGTGTCCCCACTGACCAATCTGTTGAAGGCCAAGGCTGAATTTATCTGGTCCACCCAGTGTCAAGAGGCATTTGATGCAGTTAAGACTCTTTTGTGTTTGGCACCTGTATTGGCAGCACCAAATTTTGGGAAACCTTTCAAATTGCAGGTAGACGCCAGTCAAATCGGTGCTGGGGCTGTGCTTCTCCAGGAGAATGACGACAAGGTTGAGTGTCCAGTCAGTTTCTTCTCCCGAAAATTTAATAAGTATCAGAAAAACTATTCTGTAATTGAAAAGGAGGCTTTAGGTCTCATTTGGGCTTTACAGCACTTTGAGGTCTATGTTGGTTCTGGTTTGACCCCTTTAACTGTGTTCACTGACCACAACCCACTTGTTTTTCTGAGGTCTCTGCAAAACCCAAACCAGCGCCTGATGCGTTGGGCTTTGTTCTTGCAACCTTTCAACCTTGATATTAGGCACATTAGTGGTAAGGATAATATCATTGCTGATGCTCTGTCCCGTGCTCCTTTAACCTAGCTTGTATCTTTTCTCTGCTGACCCCTACGGGCTGTCTGCGCCTCTTTTCTCTTAAATTGCTCCCCAGGTACCAGGGCTGCTGAGTTTGAGGGGCGGACAGTCAGCTGGGGGACACGGGGCTACTGCTAGGAGCCGGGATTGGTATTTTTGTTGTTTATTTGTTTTTTGGGAAATCTGAATTATTTTGAATATGTTGGAGGAATTTGGGTTGAGGGTGGGACCCTCATTTTAAGGAGGGGGGTGTCACGGCTCCTCCTCTGCAGTGCAGGGGGCGGTTCCTCCTGCAGGCAGAGGAGGGTCGTTAAGTGATTGGAGCCACCTGGGCTCAGGGTATAAAACTGCTTACTAATCATCTCTCTCTCTCTCTCTCTGCTCCTCCAGGTATGCTCATGATTTGTTTGTTCCTTTTTAGTTTTGCATAGTTTTCACTCAGTCATGTTCACACACACATATTCATGCACCCGTGCACTTTACATACACCTTACATTCTGATACATCCACACCTCATTCCTGTTTCTTAGTTTAAGTTAATAGTTTGTTTAATAATAAAGAACACTTTTGAATTGGCCTATACCTGTTGTTCGTGTCCTCTCATTTGTCACAGGCTATGAGCCGGCTTGTGACAAGCTTATCATGAGATACTCTACCTCAGGCGAGCAAGACCTTGAGACTTCCTTAATATTAGATATTAGATTTCCGCACCAGCTGTTGTTTACAAATATACACAGACCGCCACCCCTTGTCTTACCGGAGGCAGCTGTTCTATCTTACCGATGAAGCGTAAAAAACACCAGCTGTATGTTATCCATGTCATCGTTCATGTCATCGTCATGTATACGTCTATATTGTTATCCAATGATTGTACGTTGGCCAATAGGGCTGATGGTAGAGGCAGATTGCCAACTTACCGTCGAATCCTTACAAGGCACCTCGACGTACGTCCCCGATATCTCAGTCTCTTTCTCATGCGAATGACTGGGATTTGGGCCTTGTCGGGCGTCTGAAGTAAATCCTTCGCGTCCGACTCGTTAAAGAAAAAGTCTTCATCCAGTACGAGGTGAGTAATTGATGTACTGAAATTCAGAAGATCTTTTTGGTCATAAGAGACGGTGGCAGAAATATTATGCACAAAATAAGTTACAAATAACACGAAAAAAGCACACACAATAGCACAATTGGTTTGGAGGCCGTAAAGCGGCAGCCATCTCCTCCGGCACCAAGAGCTCTGAGACAGGATTGTGTCGAGTCACAGATCTGGGGAAGGATACCAAAAAAAATTCCGGAGCATTGAACGTCCCCAAGAACACAGAGGCCTCCATTATTCTTAAATGGAAGAAGTTTGGAACGACCAAGACTCTTCCTAGAGCTGGCCTTTCTCAAACTGAGAAATCGGGGGAGAAGGGCCTCTGACAAAGATATAGAATTCCTCTATGGAGATGGGAGAACCTTCCAGAAGGACAACCATCTCTGCAGCACTCCACCAATAAGGCCTTTATGGTAGAGCGGCCAGACAGAAGCCACTCCTCAGTAAAAGGAACATGACAGCCCGCTTGGAGTTTGCCAAAAGGCACATAAAGACTCTCAGACCATGAGAAACAAGATTGTCTGGTCTGATGAAACCAAGATTGAGCACTTTGGCTTGAATGCCAAGCGTCACGTCTGGAGGAAACCAGGCACCATTTCTATGGTGAAGCATGGTGGGGAAGCATCATGCTGTGGGGATGTTGTTTAGCTGCAGGGACTGGGAGACTAGTCAGGATCGAGGCAAAGATGAACGGAGTAAAGTACAGAGATGAAAACCTGCTCCAGAGCGCTCAGGAAATACACTGTATCATTCTTGTTAACCAAAGTATATTTGTAACCCTTCCAAATGCTTGGACACATTATCTATGAATAGGTTTTTTAGGTCAGTGTGTTGCATAGTGGCATGTTTCTGACATATCTGAGATTAAAGTAACCCTGGTCTCACTAGTCTTAGTTACAGAGCTTACATTCCCCCATGTTGTGCGAGTGCACCCTTTACATGCTGTAACAATAATCCTCCATTGATCTCTCTCTTTAAATCTGTCTCTGGCTGGCCTCCAGTTCTGGTTCCTGGGGTCCCTGGGGGCCCAAAATTCCCCTGGTCTCTCCAGGCATTTTGTCAACGCAGCAACAAAGATGTTGATCTGTGACCTCAGTTTGATCACATTTGTCGTCATGATCCATCTCGCTGACGGTTGGTGGATTGATTAGTCAGACCTTATAAGTAGACTACTGCCTGTGTTTAGGGTCGTTTCACAACACAGACATTTTCTATGTGGGAGCAACAAAATGGTGGAATGTTATGTTCATGCATGACCACTGTTGTGTTGTGGGCTACTACAGTAATGTATACTGACCAAAAATATAAACAAAACATGTAAAGTGTTGGTCCCTTGTTTCATGAGGTGAAATAAGACATCCCAGAAATGTTCCATACGCAAAAAAAACGCTTATTTCTCTCAACTTTTGTGCACAAATTTGTTTAAATCCCTGTTCGTGAGTATTTCTCCTTTGCCAAGATAATCCATCCACCTGACAGGTATGGCATATCAAGAAGCTGATTAAACAGCATTACCATAACACAGGTGCAGCTTGTGCTGGGGACAATAAAAGGCCACTTTTGTCACAACACAATGCCACAGATGTTTTAGGTTTTTTGGAAGCGTGCAAATGACATACTGACTGGAGGAATGTCCACCAGAGTTGTTGCCATAGAATTGAATGTTAATTTCTCTACTATAAGCTTTAGAGAATTTGGCAGGACATCCAACCGGCCTCACAACCACAGACCATGTGTAACCACGCCAGCCCAGGACCTCCACATCCGGCTTCTTCACCTGCGGGTTCATCTGACACCAGCCACCCAGACAGCTGATGAAACTGAGGAGTATTTCTGTCTGTAATAAACTCCCTTTGTGGGGAAAAACTCTTTCTGATTGGCTCGTCCTGGCTCCCCAGTGGGTGCGCCTGGCTCCAAAGTGGGTGGGCCTATGCCCTTCCAGGCCCATCCATGGCTGCGTCTCTGCACAGTCATGCGGAATCTATAGATTAAGGCCTACTGGATTTATTTCAATGGATTGATTTTCTTATAAACTCAGAAAAAAAAGAAACATTCCTTTTACAGGACCCTGTCTTTCAAAGATAATTTGTAAAAATCCAAATAACTTCACAGATCTTCATTGTAAAGGGTTTAAACACTGTTTCCCATGCTTGTTCAATGAACCTTACACAATTAATGAACATGCACCTGTGGAACGGTCGTTACGACACTAACAGCTTACAGACAGTAGGCAATTAAGGTCACAGTTATGAAAACTTAGGACACTAAAGAGACCTTTCTACTGACTCTGAAAAACACCAAAAGAAAGATGCCCAGGGTCCCTGCTCATCTGTGTGAACGTGCCGTAGACATGCTGCAAGGAGGCATGAGGACTGCAGATGTGGCCAGGGCAATAAATTGCAATGTCCGTACTGTGAGACGCCTAAGACAGTACTACAGGGAGACAGGACGGACAGCTGATCGTCCTCTCAGTGGCAGACCACGTGTAACAACACCTTCACAGGATCGGTACATCCGAACATCACACCTGCAGGACAGGTACAGGATGGCAGCAGCAACTGCCCGAGTTACACCAGGAACGCACAATCCCTCCATACTGTTCGCAATAGGCTGAGAGAGGCTGGACTGATGGCTTGTAGGCCTGTTGTAAGGCAGGTCCTCACCAGACATCACCGGCAACAACGTCGCCTTGGGCACAAACCCACCGTCGCTGGACCAGACAGGACTGGCAAAAAGTGCTCTTCATTGACGAGTTGCGGTTTTGTCTCACCAGGGGTGATGGTTCGATTCGCGTTTATCGTCGAAGGAATGAGCGTTACACCGAGGCCTGTACTCTGGAGCGGGATCAATTTGGAGGTGGAGGGTCCGTCATGGTCTGGGGCGGTGTGTCACAGCATCATTGGACTGAGCTTGTTGTCATTGCAGGCAATCTCAATGCTGTGCGTTACAGGGAAGACATCCTCCTCCCTCATGTGGCACCCTTCCTGCAGGCTCATCCTGACATGACCCTTCAGCATGACAATGCCACCAGCCATACTGCTCGTTCTGTGCATGATTTCCTGCAAGACAGGGATGTCAGTGTTCTGCCATGGCCAGCGAAGAGCCCGGATCTCAATCCCATTGAGCACGTCTGGGACCTGTTGGATCAGAGGGTGAGGGCTAGGGTCATTCCTCCCAGAAAAGTCCAGGAAATTGCAGGTGCCTTGGTGGAAGAGTGGTGTAACATCTCACAGCAAGAACTGGCAAACCTGGTGCAGTCCATGAGGAGGAGATGCACTGCAGTACTTAATGCAGCTGGTGGCCACACCAGATACTGACTGTTACTTTTGATTTTGACCCCCCCTTTGTTCAGGGACACATTATTCAATTTCTGTTAGTCACATGTCTGTGGAACTTGTTCAGTTTATGTCTCAGTTGTTGTCATGTACTTCTAGACGTAGTGGGTGGATGAGTCAGGCGCAGAGAGCAGGGTAGTAGATACGTGGATAATTTATTCCCAAAGCAACAGTTTCGGTCAACGCCACACACACGGGCGCTAAACGACCCAGTCCAAAACAACACGACGAAACGGTTCGGGAAAAAATAACATCCACAGAACTCACACACACCAAATAACAGAAAAACAAGCCCGCACAAAAGCCGGCGGGCCTACCGGGTTAAAATAGCCCAAAACCAAAACCTAAACAAGAAACAGGTGCAACTACTCAGACAACACTAAATGAAACAAAAAAGGGGATCGGTGGCAGCTAGTAGGCCGGCGGCGACGACGACCGTCGAGCGCCGCCCGAACAGGAAGAGGCACCATCTTCGGCAGGATTCGTGATAGTTGTTGAATCTTGTTATGTTCATACAAATATTTACATGTTAAGTTTGCTGAAAATAAACGCAGTTGACAGTGAGAGGACGTTTCTTTTTTTGCTGAGTTTATGAACTGTAACTCAGTGAAATCGTTGAAATTGTGTTGCATTTATATTTTTGTTCAGTATTATGCTAATGTTCTCAGTGTTTTACAATGATAGGTACATTGGAAAAAATTGCACTCCCTCCAGTTTTCTTTTACAATTAGGTTTTAATTGAATCATTTAATTGGCTTTGCATTATCCATTCAAATAAAAAGCCCAGGACACATTTCTTCACCTGGGCCATAGAAAGACTTCTACAGAGGTCAAAGGTTTTCCAATCATCCCTTTAAGAGAAATACCTGTTTAATCAAAAGCTGAAATGAAAAACAATCTAATCTGACTTTTTTTCTGGTACAAAATTGATAAATATGGATGACTTTGTTATACTGTATCTCCAGGAAATGCTGTCATATTAAAAACAACTTAATATAAAAATAGATGTTTTGATTTTTGTGTATGTTTAGCTGTTACCTAATATGCTTTGTTGACTTTGTGCACCTTTGATACATGTGTATAGTGCCTTTTCTGTTTTAATGGGGTCAGATTGGGTAACATTAAAACTGAATAAAATCCTTCCGGAAAAATTAAATACAACATTTAAAAGGCATGATGGAACTTTGCATTCCGATGACGCAGCATAGAAGCTGATTATGCTTTACCATGGATACCACTGAAACATTGTAAGTAGGTACAAAGGTGTCACACATGGGATACCAGAACCTTCCCAGAAGGCAATGAGCATAAAGTCTAGGATTGGGACGAAAAGGTTTCATTCATTCATCTCCCAAAAAATCTCTCTTTTCTTAAAAAATCTAAAAAGCAAAACATTATGTAGGATTATTTAGAGCAAAGTATACCTAAGGAATAACAGAACCACTAGGAAAATATCAGTCATTGTAGCCAGCTGAATGACCATCTCATAGTTGTTTTCTTGCTTTGAAGGGCAGTGATTTTGGTGTCAGAGGAAACAGAGAAAAGTAGTATCATAGGGGACATTAACTCCATGACACAGCATAATAAATTGTGTGCTATTTCGTAGAGCAGTGCATTATGTGTAGGCATAAATTACATTTCAAATTCTACGATTCATGCCAAATATTCCAATGTGTCTGTCATGCACCTTAGTTTTCTTGCTTTACTTAGATACCGATAGAACTACTCAATCTAGTGTAACGAAGACAAAAGCAAATCTGTGTGTACTAAAAGAATACATTTATTTGGTTTTAAGGGAAAGGAGGAGACCTAGTCAGTTGTACAACTGAATGCCTTCAACTGAAATGTGTATTCTGCATTTAACCCGACCCCTCTGAATCAGAGAGGTGCAGGGGGGTTGCCTTAATCGACATCCACGGCACCAGTGGGTTACCTGCCTTGCTCAGGGGCAGAAGGACAGACATTTTCCTTGTCAGCTCGGGGATTCAATCCAGCAACCTTTTGATTTACCGACCCAACACTCTAACCATTAGGTTACCTGCCGCCCCCATTTAGAAATGTTTTGCCTGGTATTGTGCTTGAAGTTGAACCTAGATGATTTCCATTCAAGACACTTTTTTACCTTTCTCAATTATGACTACTTTTTGTTACTTCCAGTACTTCCACTTTTGTTACTTCTATCATTGTCCAATTCGAATTCCAAGTTGAGTTTCGGTAGCTTCCCACTGTGCACACACTGGTTGATTCAACGTTGTTCCCACGTCATTTCAATGAAATGACACTGCACCAATGTGGAATAGATGTTGAACTCACGTCTGTGCGCAGTGGGTGTAGGATTCCAGATCAACAACGCTCCTTACAAATCATTTTGTCCATACCATTCTTAATATAATGTTGTACCAACTCCAACTTAACTCAGCTGCTCAGCAACCTCTTGAGTGATCTAACTTTGGAGAGCACTCCAGTAAATGAAGGATGAAGGATGTCTGTGCAACTCAAACTCAAAACATCGCTGTCAGAGAGACGAGTGTGGTGCTGTTATCTAACAGGTGCACCACAAAAAAAATGGAGAGTCATTAGACTCAAGAAGTGGTGCCCATATTTTTGCCCATATTTTTCTAAAAGAATTGGATGAATAATTGTAACATAATAAGGGAATGTCCTGTCCCACACGCATATCCTTGGTAGGCCATTATGAATATAACGATGACAGTTTTTGTGCAAAGTAAAACTTAACTCACATCCATGTACCTGGTAAAGTCCCATTCCTTCTGCATGCACCTCATATTATTTGAACTTAGCTATCAAAAGGGATTTTATAACATACAATAACTGCTATTTACTGTAAAGATACACTATATATACAAAAGTATGTGGACATCTCTTCAAATTAGTGGATTCGGCTATTTCAGCCACACCCATTGATGAAAGTGCTTAAAATCGAGCATACAGCCATGCAATCTCTGTAGACAAACATTGACAGTAGAATGGGCCTTACTGAAGAGCTCAGTGACTTTCAACATGGCACTGTAATAAGATGCCACCTTTCCAACAAATCAATTCGTCAAATTTCTGCACTGCTTGAGCTGCCCCTGTTAACTGGAAATGCTGTTATTGTGTAGTGGAAATGTCTAGGAGCAACAGCGGCTCAGTCGCGAAGTGGTAGGCCACACAAACTCACAGTATGGGACCGCCGAGTGCTGAAGTGCGTAGCACGTAAAAATGGTCTGTCCCCGGTTGCAACACTCACTACTGAGTTTCAAACTGCCTCTGGAATCAACATCAGTGCAAGTCCATGGCTGGGCAGCCGCACACAAGCCTAAGATCACCACGCGCAATGCCAAGCGTCAGCTGGAGGGGTGTAAAACTCGCCGCCATTGAAGTCTGGAGCAGCGGAAACGCATTCTCTGGACCGATGATTCACACTTCACCATCTGGCGGTCCGACAGACAAATCTGGGTTTCGGCGGATGCCAGGAGAACGCTACCTGCCCGAATACATGGTGCCAACTGTAAAGTTTGGTGGGGGAGGGGTAATGGTCTGGGGTTGTTTTTCATGGTTCTGGCTAATTCCAGTGAATGAAAATCTTCCAACTGTGCTTCCAACTTCATGGCAACAGTTTGCAGAAGGCCGTTTCCTGTTTCAGCATGACAATGCCCCCGGTGCACAAAGCAAGGTCCATACAGAAATGGTTTGTCGAGATTGGTGTAGAAGTACTTGACTGCCCTGCACAGAGCCCTGACCTCAACCCCATCGAACGCCTAATCAGTGCCCGACCAGATTAATGCTCTTGTGGCTGAATGGAGGCAAGTCCCTGCAGCAATGTTTCAACTTCTATTGGAAAGCCTTCCCAGAAGAGTGGAGGCTGTTATAGCAGCATAGGGGGGGGACCAACTCCATATTAATGCCCATGATTTTGGAATGAGATGCTCAACGAGCAGGTGTCCACATACTTTTGGTCATGCAGTGTAATAGAGGGTAAATGCTTTTTACATGTGAAGCCCTTCAATTCCCATTGAGTTCAGACAAACTTTCATCAAACCCGTTCTCTTTGTAGAATTATGCAATGATGATTGGATTGCATCATCTCCATTGAGTTTCTGTCTCCTGATAACATTAACGATGTGCATAGATTCGTTGTAAAAGAGAATAATCAAAAGAACTATGAAATGTAATGATATTTTCCATATCAACAACTTAGTAGTTTCAAAACTTCATTGAGGTCAGAATAATCCTGTGTTATTTTAATGTTTGAAACAAGGGGTATCAAAATGAACAATAAAATGTATTGCCCATTCTAAATGAATGTATTGCATTACTATAGGGCCAACTCTTAAGTTCTGCTTATAGTGCAAATGATACGGATTCATCACAACTGGTTAAAAGGAAGTCCAAGTTGTGAAACGATGTTGTGCTTCAGTGGCTCGTGGATGGTTAGATCATTTGCTCATTGCTTCTGAATGTTGCAGTGCACTTTCACAGGAATTTTCAATGTGTCATCGAACTCAGTTCCAGCGATTGTGAATTACAGCAATGAACAGAGGCCTATTATCAGCAACCATCACTTATATGTAGCTTTAAACTGTAACGCTGCCATTTGTGCCCAGTAGCAACTTGAAATAGCTAAAAATCATTTTTTTACAAATGTTTTTTTAAATAATACTCCACATGAAACATAACTTATCTACGGAATAATATTTACACCTGGGACCTGATTATTAGGTCTTGTCATTATACCTGTTCGATGCATCATTAAACACGCTCAACTCAAATGAAAAATGAAGATTCAAGTTTCCACGAAGGAATAATGTCCTTCACTGGCCATTTTCCTTTTGTTGTGGTCCTGTGGAAATTCTTTACCACAGTTTTGCATGCTGCATACGTTTGCTAGCATCCACTTTTTCCAGTGTCCCGCTTTCCCTTTCACTGTCCCCTCATTTACTTTACATCCTATTACAGTAGTCAGCTTTTCCTATGGCACTGCGCATTGTTCTGCATTTTTACCCTTGGAAGGAAAGAAAATGTATTGAAGTTGACCCCAGGTAGGGCAGAGGTCATATCTCCGACTCCCTGCGGTACGACCTTTGGTCCAGTCCCCTGGTGGTCTGTAGCCGCTCGAACTCGTGACGATTGTTCCGGTCAGGACTGTTCAGGTTGGCCAGTGCTCTGAACGTACCACTACCCATGCCCACCACCTCCTCTTCCTCATCCTCATCCCGGCTGAGAAAGGCCAACTCGTTCTCGTAACAGAAGGAGTTGGAGGTGGGCACCAGAAACTTGTTCTCCACCATGTCCTTGGCACTGCAGCACGGGGTGGACGGTACCTCGTAGGTCTTGTGAAAGTGAGAGTAATCCACCTTGTACAGGTCCTTCTCCTCGAAGAGCACTGGCTCGAACCGGTAACCCCACAGTACCTCCGTGGCCAGGTAGGAGCTGCGGGCCTGCGTGGTCATGGCGGTTGCCTCGACCATCCCTTCCAGTATGACCACGATCTCAAAATCTGCCGTCTCCAGGTCATTTTTCCTGATCCCATAGAGTGGACTATCCTCATTGATCTCATGGATAATCGTAATGGGAGAAACCAAGAAAATCCTGTCCAGGCCTTTGTCAAAGCCCACATTGATGTCTATTTGGTCCAGGGGGATATACTCCCCTTCGTCAGTGATCCGGGGTTTGATGAGCTGAGCTCTGACATGGGCCTCTACGATGTGACTCTTCCTTAGGTTCCCCACCCTCCACATGAGGCACAGCTTGCTGTCGCGTAAAGCGATCACTGCGTTGTGGCTGAACAGTAGTGTCTGTGCACGTTTCTTGGGCCTTGCCATCTTGGCCATGATGGCGCCAATCATGAAGCAGTCGATGATGCAGCTAACGATGGACTGGAAGACCACCATGAAGACTGCGACGGGACACTCCTCTGTCACACAGCGGTAGCCGTAGCCGATGGTCGACTGGGTCTCGATGGAGAACAGGAAGGCGGCCACGAAGCCGTTGACCTGCAGGACGCAAGGCGTGAAGTTGTCGTCTCCGGCCGGGTTGTCCAGGTCGCCGTGGAGCAACGCTATAACCCAGAAAGCCAGGCCAAAGGCCAGCCAGGACAGCACGAACACCAGTGTGAACAGCACCAGCATGTAGCGCCAACGGATGTCCACGCATGTGGTGAAAAGGTCGGCCATGTAGCGCGACGACTTGTCCTCCATGTTGGTGAACTGCACGTTGCACTGGCCATTCTTCTTGACAAAGCGGTTGCGAACCTTGCGGCGTGTGTGGATCTTGCCGTTGCCGAAGCCGTTCATGCCGCCACCGCTGCTGCTGTGCATATTGGTGAGGCGCAGCGCCTCCTCCTCGGACGACACGATGCTGTAACGGTTGATCCGCCCAACGCTCATGCTGGCCACGTAGGCCGGGCTGCAGTGTTGGAGTAGGTGGGCAATCCCGTAGTCCCAATGTGTGATCACTCAAAGGCCCTTCCCAGGGGTATCACTGCCAGAGCCCCATCTCAGCCGGTCATAGCCAGGAAGAAGGTGTGCTTTTGGGTGTTGTACTCTTGGCAGACCACTCCCTGAGGAAAGAGAAAAGGGATACGGATGTCAGTATATCACAGCATGTCAGTATCAACATACTCCACCATGAAGACTCTGGGAAACTGCACTACAAAGGCTGCGTTAAGACAGGCAACCAAATTCTGATATTTTTTCCACTAATTGGTCTTTTGACCAATCACATCAGATCTTTTCACATCAGATATTTTCGACGCTTATCTGATTGGTCAAAATTCCAATGAATGAAAACTCTTCACAAGCATGTGGTACATTTGCACAAAAATCGAAACGGATTATATTGGCCATACACCACACCCCCTCGTGCCTTATTGCTTAAGTAACCCCCCAACAAAAAATAACAAAACACATGTAAAATAAATTATAAATAGGGGTTTTGTAAAGCAGTTGGTTATTGTAAAAACGTAACAAGTTCACCATTTCTACGTGACTTGTCAAATGTCTAAAAACCTGTTTTCATTTTGTCATTATGGTGTATTGTGTGTAGATTGATGAGGGTAAAAAAAAAGTATTTAATACATTTTAGAATAAAGCTGTAACATAACAAAATGTGTCAAAAGTCAGGGGTCTGAATGCTTTCCAAATGTACTGTATACACTTTATTCTCGAAATAGCTCATTCTAATATGTCTATTGCTGTATATATCATTCCTAGTATATCTTGTGAAGTTAATTATGTGTAGATATATATTGCATTTGGTTGTTAATTGGATTTGTTCTGACATTTCTTAATTTCTTTCTTTTACTATTTACTTTCATTTACTTTTACTATTTACAAATCTATGTACGTGACAAATAAACTTACAGTAGATTTGATTTGGATATTGTAACAGCTTTCTTCCTGGGATGAAGGAGAGGACCAAAATGCAGCGCGGTTATTGTTCAACATGTTTAATAATAGGGTATTTTTTTTAATCTTTATAAATATCATTACAAGTTGAATGTAGACACAAATATAATGTTTTTTTTGTGTGTTACAACTTTTCTGAAACATTGTAACAACATGTAACAAAATGTGTAAATTAGACTATATACACATGTCCAATCCACTTTAGTCACTATATTTTGGGGGGCTTTCATTGGAAAAGGACACTGCTGAACAATTTATACATTGTTGATAAAGACTCCTCTCAACTTTCTTTCTAAACAACAGTACTGCAATGTAATGTATGATACATGCATTTAATCATATATGTTCTAAGAGAATCTTAGCTAGAACACATCATTTTCAATGTATCAACAATTGTTTCCTTTTAAGTCTGAAGAATACATCTCAAAACAAGCACGGAAAAAAGTGGCGAATGCACAAGCTTCTGAAGCTATCATACATCAATATCTGTAACGTCCTGACCAGAGTTCTTATGTGTTTTGCTTGTTTAGTGTTGGTCAGGACGTGAGCTGGGTGGGAATTCTATGTTGTATGTCTAGTTAGTCTGTTTCTGTGTCCAGCCTAATATGGTTCTCAATCAGAGACAGCTGTCAATCGTTGTCCCTGATTGAGAATCACATATAGGTGGCTTGTTTTGTGTTGGGGATTGTGGGTGGTTGTTTCCTGTCTCTGTGTTTGTGGTCTGCACCAGATAGGACTGTCTCGGCTTTCACTTTTGTTATTTGTTAATGTTCATCGTTTATCGTCTTATGGTGAGGAGCTTGGTCTTGTATACTATTCAGGCTATCTGTAAATATGCAATCCTAAGGTACTATGCCTTCTGCAGAATTTTTTTAAACATATTTTAATAGATTTTGATCAAGAAATTTTTCAGATTTGACTGTCTATTTCAGACTCTGTAACATCCTTAACGGAGGGTGTAAAAACCATTATGGTTGTTTTTCCTCTCTAAAGTAAAATGGAAATTAGAATCTTTTCAAAATTATCGTTTTTGTGTTCAGCCTTTCCCACGAAATCGCTGTCCATGTTTTGACTTAAGACTTACAAACTCAAAGAAATGGTGCTAATATGTTCAGTCTCCCCAAAAAGCTTGTCCATTTCATGTAGCATCCATAATGCAGCCTCTTATTTGCTTAATTTCTCCAACATGCCAACATGCTAATATTTAGAAGTGGCTTTTTTGGGTATACACTCCCTCCAAGGGTATTATAGACATACACACATCAAAAGTTACATTTATATTTTGTTTTGTGAGACATTCAAGTTGTGAATCTGCATGCAAATGTAACATCCATAGCGATGGAATCACCCATTAAGTGTTTTGAAAATTCACCACATAGGCTACTTGTGAAACAGCGATTGAAAAAAACGTTGTTATGGCCTTAGTGTTATTACCTTGACTCTTGACAAAATGCTAGATTATTATCATGAATAATTTTCAATATGAGTGGCATCACTCACACCCCCACCCCTTTCCTTCACATCCTGCTTCTAGAGTCTGATCACAACTCAAACGTTCATTCCAAATGGCACTTTCAGAAGTATTTTTGTTGTTTGCTGGGCAAAGTGGAGAGGAACTAGCTAGATGCAGACACTTCTATTGCAAGACATTTCCTGTGATTTTATCTGCCATGTACTTGCTAAGTCCTGATGAGATGCTACCAGACATCATTCACTAGTTGTTTATGGATTTTGGAAAAGTATGGTGGCCTTCCGTACACTACAATACACATGATCAGCAGACGTCAGCAGATCTCAGTTACACCAACACTAGGACATAGTGGAAAGTCCAACATGGTAAAGCTTCCTATTTTGCTGCATTTCACTACACCCGCAATAACATCTGCCAAATCTGTGTATGTGACCAATACATTTGATTTGATTTGATGTTCATTGATGTCTTGAGTTCTTCTGGCTGCCGTGTCAGAATTGCATTCGATTTGAGCATGTGTCTGGGTTTTTTGCCTGTGTGTGGGTGTTTGTGTGCGTGTATGTGTGTGTGTGTGTGAGTTTCCCAGGGGACTCCTGTGCATGCCACGGTTTCCATGGTTGCGCCATCCCAGATGCTACGCACAGGGACAGGGACAGAGGGAGAGATGCACTTGGTCTAAATTGTTTCATTTTCTGTCATTACTTAGCCAGGTTTCAAGCTCTATTTACTTGACCTCCTTCTGTACAATTTGCTATAGTATTCATCAGTCAACAAGGATGGTGTAAGATTTATAGCATTTAGCAACATAGAAACCTTTCTGATGGTTAAGGGTTCAATCATATTTAATTTGTATCTATCGTTCAAAAGTTTGGGGTCACTTAAATGTCCATGTTTTTTGAAAGAAAAGCTCATTTCTTGTCCATCAAAATATCATCACATTGATCAGAAACACAGTGTAGACATTGTTAACGTTGTAAATGACTATTGTAGCTGGAAACGGATGATTGTTAATGGGATATCTACATAGGCGTACAGAGGCCTATTATCAGCAACCATCACTCCTGTGTTCCAATGGCACATTGTGTTAGCTAATCCAAGTTAATAATTTTAAAAGGCTAATTGATCATTAGAAAACCCTTTTGCAATTGTGTTCGCACAGCTGAAAACTGTTGTGCTGATTAAAGAAGCAGATTGGTTGAAGACCATATATTTGGTTTTACTAGCGTTTAAGAGCAGTTGGAGGCCATGGAAGGAGTGTTGTATGGCATTGAAGCTCGTTTGGAAGTTAGTTAACACAGTGTCCAAAGAAGGGCCAGTATACAGAATGGTGTCGTCTGCGTAGAGGTGGATCAGGGAATCACCCGCAGCAAGAGCGACATCGTTGATATACGCAGAGAAAAGAGTCGGCCCGAGAATTGAACCCTGTGGTACCCTATAGAGACTGCCAGAGGTCCGGGCAACAGGCCCTCCGATTTGACACACTGAACTCTGTCTGAGAAGTAGTTAGTGAACCAGGCGAGGCAGTCATTTGAGAAACCAAGGCTGTTGAGTCTGACGATAAGAATAAGGTCATTGACAGAGTCGAAAGCCTTGACCAGGTCAATGAAGACGGCTGCACAGTACTGTCTTTTATCGATGGCGGTTATGATATCGTTTAGTACCTTGAGTGTGGCTGAGGTGTACCCGTGACCAGCTCGGAAACCGGATGGCACAGCGGAGAAGGTACGGCGGGATTCGAAATGGTCGGTGATCTGTTTGTCAACTTGGCTTTTGAAAACTTTAGAAAGGCAGGGTAGGATGGATATAGGTCTGTAACAGTTTGGGTCTAGAGTGTCACCCACTTTGAAGAGGGGGATGACCGCAGCAGCTTTCCAATCTTTAGGAATCTCGGGTGATGCAAAAGAGAGGTTGAACAGACTGGTAATAGGGGTTGCAACGATGGTGGCAGATCATTTTAGAAAGAGAGGGTCCAGATTGTCTAGCCCAGCTGATTTGTACGGATCCAGGTTTTGCAGCTCTTTCAGAACATCTGCTATCTGGATTTGGGTGAAGGAGAAGCTGGGGAGGCTTGGGTAAGTAGCTGCGGGGGTTGCGGAGCTGTTTGCTGGGGTTGGGGTAGCCAGGAGGAAAGCATGACCAGCTGTAGAGAACACTTATTGAAATTCTCGATTATCGTGGATTCATCAGTGGTGACAGTGTTTCCTAGCCTCAGTGCAGCCTCAGTGCAATTAGCAGCTGAGAGGAGGTGCTCTTATTCTCCATGGACTTTACAGTGTCACAAAACTCTTTGGAGTTAGAACTACAGGATCAAATTTCTGCTTGAAAAAGCTAGCCTTTGCTTTCCTAACTGACTATGCAGTCAGTATTGGTTCCTGACTTCCCTGAAAAGTTGCATATCACGGGGACTATTTGATGCTAGTGCAGTCCGCCACAAGATGTTTTTGTGCTGGTCGAGGGCAGTCAGGTTTGGAGTACACCAAGGGCTATATATGTTCTTAGTTCTACATTTTTTGAAAGGGGCATGCTTATTTAAGATGGTGAGGAAATTACTTTTAAAGAACGACCAGGCATCCTCTACTGACGGGATGAGGTCAATATCCTTAGAAAGGCCTGCTCGCAGAAGTGTTTTAGGGAGCGTTTGACAGTGATGAGGGGTGGTTGTTTGACAGTGGACCCATTACGGATGCAGGCAATGAGGCAGTGATCACTGAGATCCTGATTGAAAACAGCAGAGGTGTATTTGGAGGGCAAATTGGTCAGGATAATGTCTATGAGGGTGCCCATGTTAACGGATTTAGGGTTGTACCTGGTGGGTTCCTTGATCAGTTGTGTGATATTGAGGGCATCTAGCTTAGATTGTAGGACTGCCGGGGTGTTAAGCATATCCCAGTTTAGGTCACCTAACAGAACTAACTCCGAAGATAGATGGGGGGGCAATCAATTCACATATGGTGTCCAGGGCACAGCTGGGAGCTGAGGGGCGTCTATAACAGGCGGCAACAGTGAGAGACTTATTTCTGGAGAGATACATTTTTAAAATTAGAAGCTCGAACTGTTTGGGTATAGACCTGGAACAACCTCTATCTCTGCAGTAGATTGCAACTCCTCCCCCTTTGGCAGTTCTATCTTGACGGAAAATGTTGTAGTTGGGGATGGACATCTCAGAATTTTGGGTGACCTTCCTAAGCCTGGATTCACACACGACAAGGACGTCAGGGTTGGCAGAGTGTGCTAAAGCAGTGAGTAAAACAAACTTAGGGAGGAGGCTTCATGCATGAAATCAAAGCTTTTACGGTTACAGAAATCAACAAATGAGAGCGCCTGGGGACACACAGGGCCTGGGTTAACCTCTACATCACCCGAGGAACAGAGGAGGAGTAGGATGTGGGTACGGCTAAAGGCTATCAAAACTGGTCGTCTAGTGCGTTGGGGACAGAGAATAAAAGGAGCAGATTTCTGGGTGTGGTAGGATAGATTCAGGGCATAATGTACAGGGGTATGGTAGGGTGCGGGTACAGTGGAGGTAAACCTAGGCATTGAGTGACGATAAGAGAGGTTGCGTCTCTGGACGCACTAGTTATGCTGGGTGAAGTCACTGCATGTGTGGGAGGTGGGACAAAAGAGATATCTGAGGCATGTTGAGTGGGACTAGGGGCACCGCAGTAAACTAAACCAATTATAACTATCCTAAACAACAGTATACAAGGCATATTGATATTAGAGAGAGACATAAAGTGAGGCATAAAGCAATCACAGGTGTTGATTGGGAGAGCTAGCTAAGACAACGGGTAAGGCAACAACAGCTAATCAGCTAAGACGACAACAACAGAGATGAGTTAGCTTATACACTAACTTTCACACATCTAGATGGCCGGCGAGATGGGTGTGGAGCCAGAGACAGCAGGGGTTCAAACTGTAGAACCCAGTTCCTACATTTGAATATAAAACTAGATTTTATCAAACAAAACTATGCTACATTTTGTCTCTGGGACCCTCAGGATGACAAATCAGAGCAAGATAACTGAATGTAAGTACATTATTTACCTTCAGAGGTGAATGTATCAAACCAGTTGCCGTGTTGTTGCACTCCCCTCAAATAATAGCATGGTATTTTTTCACTGTAATAGCTACTATAAATTGGACAGTGCAGTTAGATTAACAAACATTTAAGGTTTCTGTCCATATAAGACATGTCTATGTCCCGGAAAGTTTGCTGTTCCTTACAACGTCATTCTAGTCACATTAGCACACGTTAACATCAACCGTCCCGGTATAGGGACACCAATCCCGTAGAGGTTTTAATAAGTGATAAGCAGTAATTAGCAGTTACTACCATCATGGGACTTGTATTATTGTTTAATTCTGTGTTGTTGCAGCATTCAACCCAAATAATCAAAACCTGAAATCGAACCGAAACCGAACCGACCTCAAAAAGGACTAGACGTTCAACACTAATGCACAAGCAACACTTGACATAGCACATTTCACAAAAACACATTTAATTGAAAAACTGTGCAGATGCAAAGTGTGGTCGCAGAATTACGGTAAAATCTCCCTCAGTTTTCTATGTGACCACGTTTTCCAAAAACGATTGGAGATTCAAGGATGTCGTGGGCCCCTGATCTGTACTATACAGAAATGCATAATTCTGGATTTGAAAATCATTCTCTTCATGGTGGTGTATCCTGAATAGGTACACAAAGGTAGAAATATGCAATATCCTTCTTTTGCATATTTGGGTATAATTCTAAACACTGGCTATTATTGTAATGAGCTCCACCACTAAAATATACCTATGAAATAATCATAGATGTCAATGGTTCACATTTTGGACATCACAGTACAGCACAGTAGAGCACAGTAGATTTGCCTTGATCTATAATAGGTCGGACAAAACCAAACATGGCGGTGTTCCCTTTAGCAATCTCCCTGGAATAAAGACTTCCTCCATTCCTGTCATAAATTAAAGAGATTGTGATAACACCTCACATCTCGAAATGGGACTACTTTATGTTAAATCCCTCACTTCCAAGGCAGTCATAGTCAATTAACTAATTACTGATCATTAACTTGATATGATTGGCCTGACTGAAACCTGGCTTAAGCCAGAATAATTTACTGCACTAAATGAAGCCTCTCATACCTGGTTACACAGGTGACCTTTTTGCCTGAAGCAAAGATATCCCACCCAATGGGCCAATGGATGCCGAGCCTGCCCTCGAAACCCCGCCTACCTGGCAATAATACTGGGCTATTCATAACTGTACGTTCCCTTTCAGTCGGTCACTCTGTATAACATACTATGGGGACATACAATCCCTCCCCAAGCCTGCCCAGGAGGGTACCAAACTAGGAGGCCTATTGCAGCCCAGCACACGCACGTTCCACCAACTCTAAAAAGGGATTACAGAAGCCACCTTTTTTCCCCTAATACTTACCTGAGAAACCTGAACTGTCATAGCCCCACATAGGGAACCAGAACCTGCTGCAACTTGGCTATGCACACTGAACCGACAAGAGGTGTTGAACCATGGCACCCTGAGGCTCAAACCCACAGAAAGCCTGCAGTAACACGGAAACTGTACTCGCACGCTGACACACACCAAAGCAGCCCAAGGCTCAAACCCACAGGACAACTGTGGTAACCTGGACAAAAAGCTACGTAACATTGACCACGGCAGGCCTAGTCCGTAGATCCTACTGGTTCCAAAAAGGCTAACATAGAGATCTGAGGATCTCACACAAGGAACCGCAAGTCCAAAACAACAGGGCATCTGCTGTGACTTGATAATGTGCATTCGCGTGCAGCCTCATCAACGAACCACAGCAGCCCAGGGCTCAAACCAACAGGTTAACTGTGGTAACCTGGATAAATGCACAATATGCAGGGCAGTCTTTTAGGAAAGGACCTTCAGGTCCACAGACTCCAATGGTTCAAACAGAGGCTCACACAGAGCGTCCAGGACCAAAGCCTGAGCAACAGAAAATGCGCACTGCTCCATACGAGCAGATATCGGGCCAGGTTTAGGAGAGAGAGAGACAACATCCCACCCTGTCTGTTGATTCATGCCACCACCCTCCTGTTGTCGACAATCACCCAGCGCTGAAACAGACACATCAACAAAAGTCACAGAGGCACCACAGCTTTCATAAACTCAGCAAAAATAGAAACGTCCTCTCACTGTCAACCGCGTTTATTTTCAGCAAACTTAACATGTGTAAATATTTGTATGAACAAAACAAGATTCAACAAATGAGACAAACTTCCACAGTGACTAACAGAAATGGAATAATGTGTCTCTGAACAAAGTTGGGGGGGGGGGGGGGGGGGGGGGGTCAAAATCAAAAGTAACAGTCAGTATCTGGTGTAGCCACCAGCTGCATTTAGTACTGCAGTGCATCTCAATCCTCATGGACTGCACCAGATTTGCCAGCTCTTGCTGTGAGATGTTACCCCACTCTTCCACCAAGGCACCTGCAATTTCCCAGACATTTCTGGGGGGAATGGCCCTAGCCCTCATCCTCTGATCCAAAAGGTCCCAGACGTGCTCAATGGGTTTGAGATCCAGGCTCTTCGCTGGCCATGGCAGAACACTCATTCATGTCTGTGATTATTAAAATCGAAGAGAATTCCCTTGGTAGATAATGCGGTCGACATTTGATTGTGAGGCATTCTAAGTCAGGTGAACAGAATGACTTGAGTTCCTGTATGTTGTTATGATCACACCACGTCTCGTTAATCATAAGGAATAACCCCCCGCCCCTCTTCTTACCAGAAAGATGCTTGTTTCTGTCGGCGCGATGCGTGAAGAAACCAGCTGGCTGCACCGACTCCGTTAGCGTCTCTCGAGTGAGCCATGTTTCCGTGAAGCAAAGAACGTTACAGTCTCTGATGTCTCTCTGGAATGCTACCCTTGCTCAAGGATTTCATCAACCTTGTTGTCAAGAGACTGGACATTGGATAGTAGTATGCTAGGGAGTGAAGCGCGATGTGCCTGTCTCCGGAGCTTGACCAGAAGACAGCTTCATTTGCCCCTTTTACGGCGTCGTTGTTTAGGGTCGCCGGCTGGAATCATATCCATTGTACTGGGTGGAAGGCAAAACACAGGATCCGCTTCGGGAGAGTCATATTCCTGGTCGTAATGATGGTGAGTTGACGTTGCTCTTATATTCAGTAGTTCCTCCCAACTGTATGTAATGAAACCTAAGACTACCTAGGGTACCAATGTAAGAAATAACACGTAAAAAAACAAAATACTGCATAGTTTCCTAGGAACGCGAAGCGAGGCGGCCATCTCTGTTGGCGCCGGAAGTAAATGAGTGAGTGCATGATAAACTGAGCAGTATAATAAGAGTCTGGTAGCAGCAGGTGTGATGTGTGCATAGCATTAATGTATATGTGTGTGTTTGTCTGTGTGGGTGTGTTCATGAGTGAGTGCATGTTTGCTAAGGCGCGGGAAATCAGAGCACGTGGTCAGTCCAGCTCAAGTGTTCAGCACTCTGATGGCTTGTAGATAGAAACTGTCTCTGAGCCTGTTTGTTTCAGACCTCATGCTCCAATACCATCTGCCCGACTGTAAGAGAGAGAACAACTCATGCCTGGGGTGTGTGGGGTCCTTGATGATGCTGCATGCCTTCCCCAGGCACCGTTTCGAGTAGTCCTGGATGGGTGATGTACTGGGACCTCTCACCACCCGCTGGAGGGCCTTAGGGTCGTGAGCGTAGCAATTCCCGTAGCAGGCCGTGATCGATGGGGCTCCAGTGGAGCGGGTAGAGAGCTTCAAGTTCCTCGCTGTCCAAGTTTCTAAGAACTTAAAATGGTCCACACACACGTGCACAGTTATGAAGAAGGTACGACGGCGCCTCTTCCCCCTTAGGAGGTTGAAAAGGTTTGGCATGCAAGGGCCCTCAAATCCTCAAAAAGTTCTATAGCTGTATCATTGAGAGCATTTTGACTTGCTGCATCACTATTTGGTATGGCAATAGCACCACCTTTGATCGCATTGCACTACAGAGGGTGTTGCGGACAGCCTCGTACATAACTGGGACCGAGCACCCTGCCATCCAGGACCTCAATAGCAGGCGGTGTGAAAGGAAGGAAAATCGTTAAAGAATTCAACCATCCAAGCCATGGACTACTCTCTCTGCTTAGGCTCCTGAACAGCTATTATCCCCATTCCATAAGACTGTTAAATACACTGTTAAATAGACTAAATATCAAACAAAATGGCGTCATGGACTATCTCAGTTGACCCTTGTAGTTTATTTTTATTTTTGTATTGTCTCTATGGACATTCACAGAGCCCTACACACATACGCACACGGACACTCAAACAGACTTACAAACACTCACTCCATAATTTACTCACACATATGCCCAATACATATACTGACATGCACACCCTCTCACATACAATCATCATATACGCTGCTGGTATGCTGTTTATCATATACCCCTATACATACAGTTGAAGTTGGAAGTTTACATACACCAACTCAGTTTTTCACATTTCCTGACATATAATCCTAGTAAAAATTCCCTGTCAGGTCAGTTAGGGTCACCACTTTATTTTAAGAAGGTGAAATGTCAGAATAATAGTGGAGTGATTTATTTCAGCTTTTATTTCTTTCATCACATTCCCAGTGGGTCAGAAGTTTACATACACTCAATTAGTATTTGGTTACATTTCCTTTAAATTGTTTAACACCTCTTTGGGATATGGGGGCGCTGTTTTCACTTTGTAAAAAATCGTTCCCAAATTAAACTGCCTCGTACTCAATTCTTGCTCGTACAATATGCTTATGATTATTACTATTTGATAGAAAACACTCTCATGCACTTCATACACCTTCCACTAGATGCCAATAGGCAGTGAGAGGTGGAATGGGGTGTCTAGCTTTATCTGAGGTCAAAAGAGAGCTCTTGGAATGACATGACCCCAATTTCCTTTGTTCAGGAAGGCGCGGGAAGGAACTCTGGATTGCCTTCTGAAAAGCTTTCGTTATAGACGGCTAATATCTCCGGCTTTGATTTTATTTGATAAATGTGATAATATCATCGTAAAGTATGTTTTTTCAATATAGTTTTATCAGATTATTGAAAGTTTATCGGGAGTTTTGGCGTGTTCCGTTCTCTGCGTTTGGTGACGATGGACAGCTTCGCGCCACTTGGCTAGCTTTGGTTGCTAATTCGACAGACGAAAAGGACATTCTAAATCCAAACAACGATTATTCTGGACAAAGATTCTGATGGATGCTCAGCAAAAGTAGGACCCATTTAGGATGTTATTTCGTATTTCTGTCGAATGTTTAGTATTATTTTCCGCCCTGATTTTGGGCGCTGTCTCGCTATAACGTAAGCTGAATGTCGTACTAAAGTTTTTAGTACGGAGATTCTGGAAAAAAGTTGCTACGTTTTCACAATGTATAACCACGAATTTCAGCTCTAAATATGCAAATTTTCGAACAAAACATAAGTGTATTGTCTAACCTGATGTTATAGGACTGTCATCTGATGAAGCTTGTCAAGGTTAGTGAAAAATTATATCTTTTGCTGTTTTTTAGCGATCGCTAACTTTTGCTGCTGATAAATGGGTTGTGTTTTTGGCTATTGTGGTAAGCTAATATAATGCTATATTTTGTGTTTTCGCTGTAAAACACTTAAAACATCTGAAATATTGGCTGGATTCACAAGATGTTTGTCTTTCATTTGCTGCACACCATGTATTTTTCATAAATGTTTTATGATGAGTATTTAGGTATTTCACGTTGGTCTCTGTAATTACTCTGGCTGCTTCGGTGCTATTTGTGATTGTAGCTGCAATGTAAAACTATGATTTATACCTCAAATATGTACATTTTTCGAACAGAACATAGATTTATTGTATAACATGTTATAAGACTGTCATCTGATGAACTTGTTTCTTGGTTAGTTTGGTTGGTTGTTGGTTAGTTTGGTTGGTTTTGTGCAAGCTACCTGTGCTGTGAAAGAAATGTCTGTGCTTTTTTGTATTTGGTGAGCTAACATAAATACACGTGGTGTTTTCGCTGTAAAACATTTAAAAAATCGGACATGTTGGCTGGATTCACAAGATGTTTCTTTCATTTGCTGTATTGCACTTGTTAATGTGTGAAAGCTAAATATTTCTACAAAATATTTTTTGAATTTCGCGCGCTGCCTTTTCAGTGGAATGTGGGCGGAGTTCCGCTAGCGGAACCCCTGTCCTAGACAGGTTTTAACTTGGGTCAAACGTTTTGGGTAGCCTTCCACAAGCTTCCCACAATAAGTTGGGTGAATTTTGGCACATTCCTCCTGACAGAGCTGGTGTAACTGAGTCACGTTTGTAGGTCTCCTTGCTCACACACGCTTTTTCAGTTCTGCCCAAACATTTTCTATAGGATTGAGGTCAGGCTTTGTGATGGCCACTCCAATACCTTGACTTTGTTGTCCTTAAGCCATTTTGCCAAAACTCCGGAAGAATGGTTGGGGTCATTGTCCATTTGGAAGAATTTGCGACCAAGCTTTAACTTCTTGACTGATGTCTTGAGATGTTGCTTCAATATATCCACATAATATTCCTGCCTCATGATGCCATCTATTTTGTGAAGTGCACCAGTCCATCCTGCAGCAAAGCGTCCCCACAACATGATGCTGCCACCCCCATGCTTCACGGTTGGGATGGTGTTCTTCGGCTTGCAAGCCTCCCCTTTTTCCCTCCAAACACAACGATGGTCATTATGGCCAAACAGTTCTATTTTTGTTTCATCAGACCAGAGGACATTTCTCCCAAAAGTACGATCTTTGTCCCCATGTGCAGTTGCCAACCATAGTCTGGCTTTTTTATGGCGGTTTTGGAGCAGTGGCTTCTTAATTGCTGAGCGGCCTTTCAGGTTACGTCGATATAGAAATAATTTTACTCTGGATATAGATGCTTTTGTACCTGTTTCCTCCAGCATCTTCACAAGGTCCTTTGCTGTTGTTCTGGGATTGATTTGCACTTTTCGCACCAGATTACGTTCATCTCTAGGAGACAGATTGCGTCTCCTTCCTGAGCATTATGACGGCTGCGTGGTCCCATGGTGTTTATACTTGCGTACTATTGTTTGTACAGATGAACGTGGTACCCTCAGGCGTTTGGAAATTGCTCTCATGGATGAACCAGACTTGTGGAGGTCTACAATTTATTTTCTGAGGTCTTGGCTGATTTCTTTTGATTTTCCCATGATGCCAAGCAAAGAGGCACTGCGTTTGAAGGTAGGCATTGAAATACATCCACACGTACACCTCCAATTGACTCAAATGATGTCAATTAGCCAATTAGCTTCTAAAGTCATGACATAATTTTCTGGAATTTTGCAAGCTGTTTAAAGGCACAGTCAACTTAGTGTATGTAAACATCTGACCCACTGGAATTGTGATACAGTGAACTATAAGTGAAATAATCTGTCTGTAAACAATTGTTGGAAAAATGACTTGTGTCATGCACAAAGTAGATGTCCTAACCGACTTGTCAAAACTTTAGTTTGTTAACAAGAAATTTGTGGTGGTTGAGAAACGAGTTTTAATGACTCCAACCTAAGTGTATGTAAACTTCCAACTTCAACTGTATCTACCTCTATCGATCTAGTGTCCCTGCCCATTGTAAATAGGGTACTGGAACTGACCCTGTATATAGTATGCTAACCTACTTCATCGTGTTCTTATTTCTTGCTCTTATATCTTTTGTGTTTTTGTTCTACCTTGTTGTTTTATCTATTACATCGTTATTGATTACTGCATTGTTGGGGTTAGAGCTTGTAAGAAAGAATTTCACTGTACATATGGATGTGACATTAAAACTTGAAACTTGATGCAACCGGTCAGGAAGCTCTCAATGGTGCAGCAGTAATATTTGGAGAGAACCAGGGGTGGAATGCAAACTTTCTTCAGCCACCTTAGGAAGTAGAAATGCTATTGCACTCTCTTGACCAGTCTGGTGGTGTTGTCCTCGGTGATGTGGACGCCGAGGAATTTAAAACAAGTGACTTTCTCTACTGCATTCCTGTTGATGTGGAACGGGCATGTTCCATCTGCTTCCTAAAGTTTTGTTTTGCCTATGTTGATGGAGAGGTCGTTGTCATAACTCCACAATGCCAGTTCACTTAGCTCCTCCCTATAGGCTGACTCGTCTTTGTCAGTTATCAGGCCTAAAATCATGGTGTCGTCATTAAACTTGCTGATGCAGTTGGTGTTTTGCAAGGCTACGCAGTAGTGTGTGAACAGGGAGTACAGCAGACGACTGAGGACACACCCCTGGGGGGGACTGTGTTAAGAGTCAGTGTGGAGGAGGTGTTGTTGCCAATCCTCACAACCTGTGGTCTGCCTGTCAGGAAGTTCAGGATCCAGTTGCAGAGGGTGGTGTCCAGAACCAGCTGGAGACAATGGTCACACGAACGGTCTGACCCAAGGCTTCCTGAAGATGTTCCCACTCCAGGCAACAGGACAGCACTCATGAGTATCTTTAATTTTCATTGTGAAACCACATGCCCTAGGGCACAGTCAGCGGCTCAAACTCTGCTGGTTAGCCTTTTTGAACTTACTCTTTCCACTGGCCATCTTACTCAAGCAAGGAAGCACCGGCTACACAAGCAGAGCAGAAAGTAGTGGGTTTTTAGCCAACACAAATCCTACCCAAGCAATGAAGCATTAACTACCCAAGCAGACCAGAATGTATTAAGCCTTTAGCAAACACAAAACTGATACCAAGACCCAAAACTTGAAACATCTAGGGGGACGAGTACTCTCTCCCAACTAACAGACACCTAAGTTGGAGCCGAATCTCGTAGCCTTCGTGTGCTTGAAAAGTTTGTAAATTGCGTGAAAAGTTCTTCCACGAATTATTAACAAGTATTGAAAATGATATACATAAGGGTATGGGTGACAAAAATATTACACTATGATTCACAGGACATGTTTCCAATGGGGCAGTTAAGAGCCCGGAAGGGGGGGCTCCCGGGGGTGTGCTTGGCATCCATTGGGCGTGATATCGGTTTGCTTCAGGTGAATAGGATTTGTCGTTGACTCCCCATAGTATGTTATACCGAGTGACCGACTGAAAGGGAACAATGCAGCCTACTCAATAACTTTTTAAAGCTACTGTTTACAGGCCTCCTGGAACATATACAGCGTTCCTCACTGAGTTCCCTGAATTCACATCGTACCTCGTAGTCATGGGAGATCATTTAAAAAATTTGGGTGATTTCAATATTCACAAGTCCACAGACTCACTCGAAAAGGCTTTCGGAGCTATCATCAGGTTTTGGCCAACATGTCTCGGGACCTAAGCATCGCCAAAATCATACCCTGGATCTAGTTTTGTCCTGTAGAATAGATATTGTGGATCTAAATGTTTTTCTTTAAAATTCTGGACTTTTGGACCACCACCTTATTACGTTTGCAATCGCAACAAATCATTTGATTAGACCTCAACTAAGGATTTTCAAAAGCTGCGCTATAAATTGTCAGACAACCCAAAGATTCCTAGATGCCGTTGCAGACTCCCTCCACCTACACAAGGATGTTGGAGTACAAAAATCAGTTAACCACCTAACCAAGAATCTAAACTTAACGTTGCGTAATATCCTAGATGTGGTCGCACTGCTAAAAACAAAACAAAAATTCACAAGAAACTAGCTCCCTTATAGTATACAGAAAATACCCTAGCCCTGAAACAAGCTGCCCGAAAATTGGAACAGAAATGGTGCTCCACCAAATTGGAAGTCTTCCGTCTAGTTTGGGAAGACAGTACCGTGCAATATTGAAAAGCCCTCACTGCTGCTCGATCAGCCCACTTTTCCAACCTGAATGAGGAGACTAAAAACAAATCAAACATTTACACTTTTTAAAATCTTGTATCTCTCGACATATTCACTAAAATAGTCATGGGCTCAAAACCTTCCAGCTATCTACTGGACTCTATTCCAACTAAACTACTGAAGGAGCTATTTCCTGTGCTTTGCCCTCCTATGTTGAATGTAGTGGAGCAGTGGTCTAGGGCACTGCATCGCAGTGCTAGCTGCGCCACCAGAGTCTCTGGGTTCGCGCCCAGGCTGGGCTGGGTTCGCGCCCAGGCTCTGTCGCAGCCGGCCGCAACCAGGAGGTCCGTGGGGTGACGCACAATTGGCATAGCGTCGTCCGGGTAGGGAGGGTTTGGCCGGTAGGGATATCCTTGTCTCAGTATTTAAAATGTAATAAAATGTATGCACTCTACTGTAAGCTAAATGACTAAAATGTAAAATGTAGTAAATGGCTCCCTATCCTCTGGATTTGTACCAAACTCACTAAAAGTGGCAGTTATAAAGACTCTCCTGAAAGAGCATAACCTTGACTCGGAAAATGTAAAAACTATCAGCCTATATCGAATCTCTCATTCCTCTCAACATTATTTGAAAAAGCAGTTGCTCAGCAACTCACTCCCTTCCTGAACCCCAAAAATGTATACAAAACGCTCCAGTCAGGTTTAGACCCCATTACAGTCCTGAGACCGCACTCGTGAAGGTGGTGAATTACCTTTTAATGGCGTCAGACCAAGGCTATGTATCTGTCATCGTGCTCCTAGACCTTAGTGTCGCGTGTACCGTTGGTCACGCATTCTTTAGGAAAGATTGGAAACCCTTATTGGTCTACGCGGACGAGTTCTTGCCTGGTTTAGGTCTTATATGTCTGAAAGATATCAGTTTGTCTCTGTGGATGGTTTTTCCTCCGAAAAATCAAAGGTACGTTTCGGTGTTCCTCAAGGTTCCGTTCCAGGACCACTATTGTTTTCTTTATATATACTACCTCTTGGTGATGTCATTCAGAACCACATTGTCAACTTTCACTGCTATGCAGAAAACACACAAATGTACATTTCAATGAAGCAAGGTAAAGCCGCAAACTTGCCCACCCTGTAAACCTGTTTTTCAGACATAAGGAAGTGGATGGCGGAAAATGTTTTGCTTTAAATTCGGACAAAACTGCGTTTCTAGTTCTAGACCCCCCCCCCCCAAAAAAAAGAGATCTGCTGTCGGATCTGACAATGAATCTCGATAGTCGTCTCAAATAAAACTGTGAAGAACCTGCCGTTAATCTGGGCCCTGATCTCTCTTTTGACGAACATATCAAAAAAAATTCTAGAGTCGCTTTTTCCCCATCTTTGTAACATTGCAGAAATCTGAAACATTTGTCCCAAATTGATGCAGAAAAGCTAATCCATGCTTTTGTCACTTCAAGATTAAACTACTGCTATGGTCTACTCTCCGGCTACCCGGATAAGACGCTAAATAAACTTCAGCTAGTGCAAAATACGGCTACTAGAATCTTGACTAGAACCCCCCAAAATGATCATATTACTCCAGTGCTAGCCTCTATTGGCTTCCTGTTAAGGCTAGGGCTGATTTTAAGATGTACTGTTAACCTACAAAGCATTACATGGACTTGCTTCTACGTATCGCTCCGATATGGTTCTGCCGTATATACCCACACATACGCTATGGTCACAAGACGCAGGCCTCCTTATTGTTCCTAGAATTTCTAAGCAAACAGCTGGAGTCGGGGATTTCTCCTACAGAGCTACATTTTTATGGAATGGTCTGCCGATCCGACTCATCTCTTCAGTACGTCCTATGATTGAGTGTAGTCTGGCCCAGTGGTGCAAAGGTGAACGGCAAGGCATTGAAGTGACGAACCACCCTTGATGTCTTTTTCCTGGCCGGCTCCACTCTCCACTGGGATTCTCTGCCTCCGACCGCGCTCTCCCATGCTGTCCCTAGGAGGGGTGCATCACGTCATTCCAGGATTTTTTCCCTATTCTCGACTTGAGTGGGTTGAGTCACAGATGTGATCTTCCTGTCCAGTTTTGCGCCCCCTTATGCGGTGGGGAAGATCTTTGTGGGCTATACTGGGCCTTGTCTCAGGGTAGTAAGTTAGTGGTCTGTTGATATTCCATTAGTGGTGTGGGGGCTGTGCTTTGGCAAAATGGGTGGGGTTATATCCTAACTGATTGGCCCTGTCTGGGACCACAGGGTCACCCACCTCCCCTCTCTCAGTCCCCAGTATCTATGCTGCAATAGTCTATGTGCCGGTGGGCTATGGTCAGTCTATCCTATCTGGTTATCCAGTCTTATCTAATGATTCTCACTCACTCACACACACACACACACACACACACACACACACACACACACACACACACACACACACACACACACACACACACACACACACACACACACACACACACACACACACACACACACACACACATATATATAAGCTTTGGCAATATGTACATTGTTACGTCATGCCAATAAAGCAAATTTAATTGAATTGAGAGGGAGGTGTTGTCCAGACTGTTTTCACAGTCTTGCTTTCACTAACAGACAACAGAATGATTTTAAAAAAATGTCTTATGAGCTGAACAGAACAGTATGCAAGTGGAAGGGAGGACAGTAGCAAGTGACCCACTTGTGTTTTGTGACTACTATGATTTCCCATTGTAGCCAATTCAATTGCAGTAATTCTGTTACAGAGGTTTCTGTAATTACGTTACCAATTTGGTACAGGAATTGCACGTTTGAATCATTTAATAATTCACAAACAAACTTGATATCAGTAAATATGCACTATTTAATACACTATAACTAACTGGTAGGTCTAACATTACTAGTTACTTCTGTGATCTTTCATTATTGTCCCTCATGATGGTGAGGAATCTTAAAATGTATTAAAGATATATGGGTTTTTAGTAACAGAATTACAAGTCACAAGGCAATGTTTCTTCAATTTACAGAAGGCAAATCATTTATCCAAAACGAAGTATATGTGTTGATATTAATTGGCAGAGGTCTTTACTTCAACATTATTGTGTTTTGATGTATTTCTGATAACTTGTAAGACTTTTTCTGGTAGATGTTGTCTCTGCCTTTGCGTATTCCTAATTTTTAGGATGGTAAAAAGGTTGAATAATATATGTATGCCTTCATTTAAAAATAAATATAGACTCTTAGCTTTCATTTGATACCCAATTTGGCATGCTCTTATAAACTTCACATGTTGGTGCTCATGGGTCCTTTTAGATGGAAATGCTCTCCCACTGATCAACACTCGGGAAGGCTTGACTGATGCTGTACAACCGCCCACTGACGTGCACTATCAAATACCTCGGGTCCTTCCCCCTCTCTACCACAGCCTCTTAGTCTCATTCCATTCACTATGAACACACAGCCACGTCAAACAGAGCCCTCACTCAGTTGCTATAATATATTATGACAGCCATGTCTATTATTGTGCCCTCTTCCAAAGGATTTGATTGTCCCCTGATAATGTCTCACAATTCACCACTAGTGTTACTGCAGAAATACAATACAGTGTATTCGGAAAGTATTCAGACCCCTTGACCTTTTTCCACATTTTCTTACGTTACAGCCTTATTCTAAAACTACACACAATACCCCATAATGACCAAGCAAAGCCTTGGTGGTTCCAAACTTCTTCCATTTACATTTAGGCCACTGTGTTCTTGGGGACTTTCAATGCTGCAGAAATGTTTTGGTACTCTTCCCCAGATCTGTGTCTTGACACAATCCTGTCTCGGAGCTCTACGGACAATTCCATTCGACCTCATGGCTTGGTTTTTGCTCTGACATGCACTGTCAACTGTGTGACCTTATATTCAGTGTCCTGTGTGAATTTAAGTATGCTCTCTCTAATTCTCTCCTTCTCTCTTTCTTTCTCTCTCTTGGAGAACCTGAGCCCTAGGACCATACGTCAGGACTACCGGGCATGTTGACTCCTTGCTGTCCCCAGTCCACCTTGCCTTGCTGCTGTTCCAGTTTCAACTGTTCTGCCTGCGGTTATGGAACCCCTACCTGTCCCAGACCTGATGCTTTCAACTCTTAATGATCGGCTATGAAAAGGCAACTGACATTTATTCCTGATTATTATTTGACCATGCTTGTCATTTATGAACATTTTGAAAATCTTGGCTCTCTCTAATTCTCTCCTTCTCTCTTTCTTTCTCTCTCTCTCTCGGAGGACCTGAGCCCTAGGACCATACGTCAGGACTACCGGGCATGATGACTCCTTGCTGTCCCCAGTCCACCTGGCCTTGCTGCTATTCCAGTTTTAACTGTTCTGCCTGCGGTTATGGAACCCCTACCTGTCCCAGACCTGCTGTTTTCAACTCTTAATGAGCGGCTATGACTGACATTTATTCCTGATTATTATTTGACCATGCTTGTCACTTATGAACATTTTGAACATCTTGGCCATGTTCTGTTATAATCTCCACCCGGCACAGCCAGAAGAGGACTGGCCACCCCTCATAGCCTGGTTCCTCTCTAGATTTCTTCCTAGGTTTTGGCCTTTCTAGGGAGTTTTTCCTAGCCACCATGCTTCTACACCTGCTGTCCCGTCCTGACCAGAGTTCTTATGTGTTTTGCTTGTTTAGTGTTGGTCAGGACGTGAGCTGGGTGGGAATTCTATGTTGTGTGTCTAGTTTGTCTGTTTCTGTGTTCAGCCTAATATGGTTCTCAATCAGAGACAGCTGTCAATCGTTGTCCCTGATTGAGAATCATATATAGGTGGCTTGTTTTGTGTTGGGGATTGTGGGTGGTTGTTTCCTGTCTTTGTGTTTTGTCTGCACCAGCTAGGACTGTGACGGTTAGTTTGTTTTGTCATTTTGTATAGTGTCTTGTTTTGTGTTAATTAAATCATGGAAAATTACCACGCTGCACATTGGTCCTCAGATCCTTCTCGCCTCCTCGTCTGAGGAGGAGGACGACTTCGACAGTCGTTACACCTGCATTGCTTGCTGTTTGGGGTTTTAGGCTGGGTTTCTGTACAGCACTTCGAGCTATTAGCTGATGTACGAAGGGCTATATAAAATAAACTTGATTTGAAACTTGATATAGACAGGTGTGTGCCTTTCCAAATCATGTCCAATCAATTGAATTTATCACAGGTGGACTCCGATCAAGCTGTGGAAACATCTCAAGGATGATCAATGGAAACAGGATGCACCTGAGCTCAATTTCGAGTGTCATAGCAAAGGAACTGAATATTTATGTAAATAAGGTATTTCCTTTTTTTTTGTTAAAAAAAAATATTAAAAAAATACCTTTTTTCGCTTTATCATAATGGAGTATTGTGTGTAGATTGATGAGGATTTTAAAAAACAATTTTTTTTAGGCTATAACGTAACAAAATTTGGAAAAAGGGAAGAGGTCTGAGTACTTTCCGAATGCACTGTAAATCACTTGAACCGACCACCAATATCACAAAAAACACATAGTATACGGATGGTTTCAACATTTCACTATGTTTTTATCCTGTATCCTCTTTTGCAGTACATGCATGACCAGGCTGGCCTCTTATCCCCTTTAGACTACCAACACCCATATCATACTGTAGTAGTATATCAGGTAACACATGAATTGTTCAAATGAAAGTAAAACCGCCTGTGTGTGTTTCGCGTCATTAGATAAGTGCCTCCAGGTCAAAAAAGCATTTAGTAACGTGCTGCATGAATAGGTTTTCAGGCAATGGACTGTGATTTGGAAGTCGCTCAGAAATATCAGAGAAGGTATGCCTTGTTAAAATGCCCTGGGTTTTTCCAGAATCAACAGTTTTTGTGACATCTTTAGAACGCAGCTGAAAGTAGGGTATATTAGGCCTATGAAGTATAGTGTCACCAATCCCCTTGTCTGATGTTGTAAATGCAACACATGCATGAGCAGACAAATGATAGTTATGTTTATGGTCCTATTTGTCGCAAATGTATGTGTTATAGCTAAAATTCAGTAGACTCCCTTATGTTTCTGTTTGTGTGTGGGGGGGGGGTATGACGGCGTGTGAGTGAGAAATGACAGGTCTGCAGAGTCAATGCCAGGAATACCACGGCACGTGACGGAAGTCGCACACTTGTGCGACGCCATTTTGCTGCATTTCTATTTACGGTAAGTTGTTCATTGTCGTTCCTTTCACTTTAAAATAACTTGACTTCGGGATGACTTTGTTGTGTCTGAAATAGCAACCAAATGATAGAACTCACGAGGGCGTCTGTATGGAAAGCACGATGTGGTCATTACTCACATATAACTTCAGTACAGCTGCTTCTCTTAGCACACACACACCACGTATGGAGGTGAATTGAGGGTGCAGGTAAGGGCTATTGCTTTCGATTGATCTGAAGAAGTTTAGGCCTAGGGGAAAGGGGGGCACTCCATCTCAAGGAGGTAGGAAATTGAACCGGTGACTGTGATCGA